>NC_136527.1:111227650-111265150 GCF_053919585.1 Euprymna scolopes | reverse complement strand
TTGGGGTGCTTATAATACGCTGGGGCACGTCGTAAAAATTTAATAAAAAATGTTGGCAAACTCAAAAGCAAGTTCGACAACTCTAGAAAGGGTCGCATCAGTATGTTACACCGTCAAATCACGATATAGTTTTAGAACATATAATGAAAAGTATTTGATTAATATTTAATAAAAAATATTTTGAAAATGTTAAATATTTTTTATCTTCTTTTATTACGCACAGCAAAGTTTCACGGTTTTAAAAAAAATATTTTAATATTTTTTTAAAAATGTAATTTGAGGGTAAAAACGTCAAATCACGATATTACGAATTATTAAAGTTTTATCACGATATTATGAATTATTAATGTTTTCAAAGATTTTTTTAAATATTTTTTTTAAATACTTTTTTTCAAGTTTTACACTTTACACACAACAAAGTTTCACAGTTTTTTTTTTATTTTGCTTTGTTAAGACCGTAATACACTTTCTGAAAATTGTTTCTTTTTTTCTGTTAAATAAACAGTTATCTATATAATTATAAAACTCAAATGACCTTGTAACGATACAATGTTCCGGTTTACGACATCCGGTTGCGCATGCGCGCATAAACATTAACCCATAACAACGTAAACAAATAAACACAAATCGCTTCTTTTGCAGATTTTGACCTGAAATATTAATGTTATTATTTCGAAATTATTATTTAAACGTAATACAGAAATGAACGATGTAAAAAAAAAAAGCAGATATATCAAAATTTGTATTTAACTATAATAAGTATTATGGTATCTGTTCAGTGCACATTTACCGATAAGTATGGCCAACGACTTATAATTCAGTAACTGTATTTTTTTTTTTCAAAAATAATCAATTATAATAAACAGAACGACTCATAGAAATCTATCTATATTCTTTTTTCATTTTAATATACTTTCATAGAAATGTTTCTGTTATGTCAAAAAAAAAAACATTTTCTTTACGTCACAAGTGTCATAATACATGAATTCCATAGCTAATATAACATACTGACCCAACGGGTCACGGGTAGTCTAGTAAATATATAAAAATGTATATTTTGTTCGTTTACTTTATTTAATCAAATTCGTTCAATATAATTTTCTTTACAAAATAACACATGATTTGACGGTGTAAAATACTGATGTGGTGACCCTTATAGAGTTGTCGAACTTACTTTCGAGTCTGCCGGAAGTGCAAGACTGCCAAAAAGTTTTACCTAAATTAATTTTGATAAAGCATAGAAATAAAAAATACACAATTTTCATAAAATTTTTATTCATGTAAAAATAAAATAAAAACAATGGACATTTATTGGAATGATTTTTTTTTCTGTAAAAACAAAAACAACAAAAATAAATAATAAACATTTTTTTAAAAGAAAGTAAACGTAATTATTGTTCGGAATTTTATTACGTCCACAAAAAAAAGGAGGAATAATGCCTGGAAGGATGGTCTTGAGACAACAAAAGAAACACGACCTCCCTCTCCCACTACAAAAAAAAATTGGTAATCCCTGGGAGTAACATTGCATGACAATAATATTGATACTACATTATCACTATTGCCGGCTTTTGTTAAAATTGGCACTTATTTGTTTACAAAGCCATTTGACGGAAGTGACGTCAGACAAATTTAAAGGTACGGATGGCCAACAGGTACTTGTACAGTTTAATCAAGATATTAAAAAAATGAAAATATCGATAAAAAGTCATAGTTTACGTATCCGTTATGGAATAAAGATCTCCCCGCAAAAATTTCACCAAGTAGTTTTTTTTTAATTTTTTTACGGCTAAAAACAATTTGTTATGATACCGAGCAAAAGGTTCGATTTTTAGGAAGAAAAGCTAGTATTAAAGATGCGGAGGGAGTGTCACTGTTGTGCAGAAGTGCCAAATAATCTTTTATTTATACTTCTATAACAAAATTATAATCTTTATAATAAAAATATGGACAATTCTACACTATTGGGACGAAATTTCGGAAATGGTAATATTGAATTTCACATGAAAACAATGGTATCTATGTATTCCTTGTATTTTTAAAATGATTATATGCAAAAATTACGAAAATCGATACGGTAGAAAATTATTTATTAAAGAAAATAAAATAGAATTTGATGAAAATGATCGTAAGACATAGGAGAGTTCAAATAGGAGGTAATTTTCCATTTCTATTTAAACAAGATGGCGGCAATTTTTCACATGCTAAAACGATTAAAGTTGTTGTTTTTATAATTCAGTAATATTCAGGAACTTAACATTCTAATTAATTAAAATTGACAAAAAAAAATCAATAGAAACCATTGTTTTTATCTGAAAACTATTTATCGACTAAAAAATTTTGTTCTGATAGTGTAGAAGTGCCAAAATATGCTTATGCAGTTATTTTTTTTTAATCTTTAAATTTGTCTGACTTCATTTTCGCCGAATGGCTTTGTAAACAAGGGAGTGCCAATCTTAACAAAAGCCCTATTGCCAAACCAAAAAGGAGGAGATAATATCTAGGAGGATGGTCTCGTGACAAGAAAACGGACGCTACTCTATCAACCCCTCATCCGGAACAATACAACCTGATAGTTTTTATCCTACAAGTGTTATTTTAGTATTCGCTGTAGCCATGGTAGTGATACACGGGCAATTACTGATGGTCATTTTAAAAATGGAGAAGTATAATAAACGTGATGGTGAAAAGAAAATAAATGTTGTTTTTTTTTTGCCATTCATCAGGGGAAAACAGAAGATTTTTATTTCTATGGGGTGCGGGTCAACTTGCTTTTAGTGCCTATTTTCCAAAAAAATGTACAGACATCTTTAATTAGTAAAATTAACACAAACAATTGTAAAAAAAAAAAATGTAGTCAAGTGTGTGTCTGTGTCAATCGGCCAGGTTTTATTTCTTCCAGCCAGGTATGGATTTGTGTCAATCAGCCAGGTTTTATTTCTTCCGGCCAGGTGTGTGTCTGTGTCTATCAGTTGGGTTTTATTTGATCTTGTCAAGTGTCAGGCCCAGTACTCAAAACCTGATATTGAACAAATGTCAGAGAAATTATCTTTCTATACGAATGCTCAAAGACATGACTTGATTTCTTACGCTAAAGTAAATAATAAACATTTTGTCCATTTTATTGGGGGGGGGGGGTAATAATATTCTACAGATGATGTGTAAGTAATTTCTGGCTTGAATTAAATTTTAAGGACAAAAGCCAAGTATTTATGGTTCTTCTGTCTTTCAAGGGAACCATTAATATTCTCTGGCGGCCCTGTCATATCAAAGACCCTGAACATTTTTACATACCAAACAGATAACATTGGCATAAACTGTAGGAAATGATGTAAAATTCATTTCCAGCTCCCTGTTTCCCTAACAGTACCAACATACAGAATTTAAATGTAATGTGAACAAACATCTTGCTTCTAAACCCCTATAAATCTGGCCCCTACCACAGTAGTCCCTTATGCTTCAGTGGCAATGTGTCTTGTTTAGAGTAAATAAAAGTTAAAAAATGAAAAAGAAAATGATGTTGAAAGTCAGCAATCCCCTGACAGGCTTATCTTCATTCTCATTTGCGATTTGACATAACCTTTTCGAGCATTCTGATGGGCATTTCAAACAGGAGCGACACAATGAACGCGACGCCATAGGAGATCGTAAGATGACCAATGAAAGCATAGATCTGGAATAAAAAGGAAAAAAAATAAAAGTGATTTTAAGGATTTAAAGTTTTGGTAATTTATTCTGGTTAGGCAAAAATCAAATATCGAAAAAAGAATAATTAAAACAGAGATGACCAACGAAAGCGTAGATGTGGAATAAAAACAAAAAATTAAAAGTGATTTTTAACATACTAAGGATTTAATGTTTTGGTAAATCATTCTGGCTAGGCAGAATCAAATATCCAAGACTTTGGAATTCCATTCCATGTCCCTGCTTCCCCAACTGTACTGGCGTGCAGAAGTTCGAGTGCAACGTGAACCGACATCTTGCTGCCCAAATCCCTACATAGTACCCCAGTAGTTGTTGCCCCTGATAGTAGCCCCCTACATCAAAGTGGCAATGTGCCTTGTTTGGGTTGAAAATGTAATTAAAAAAAAATATGATAAAGATGTATAAAAAGTGAAAACTTACAGTCGTTGCATTTGATAGGTAGAGTGGGGTCATGCTCATCCTCATACCAACCATGATGATAATGGGATGGAGGAGATAAGCACAATACGTTAACCGGTTCATTATGATCCAGAACTTCCAGGAAAGGATGTGGCTGATCATTCCTTAAAAGAAAAAAAAAAAAAGATTTGTGTTAAAGCTGCATTTGAATAGAAACTGGCTAGGCAGAATCAAATATCGATTGCATAAGTCCCCCGATACAAATAAATAAAAAGAAATACACTACCAAATAATGTAAAATAAACTTACGTTAAAAGAAAAGAAATTACTTTTTTAGTGTGCGCAAAGGTGGCTGTCTGCATGAAAGAAGGAAGGGAGGAAAAAGGTGAAGACTTGAGAGCGTGAAAGAAAGAGTCCTACTACGTGTTGTGCTGAAGTAAGAGAAAGAGAGAGTCAAATAATGTTCCTTGGCGTGCAAGAAAATCTGTCATCTCAGCTACTGAATTCACTCGGCGAGCGTTCGCCTTGTGACTTGTCTTTCTGCTGGTGTCTGTTGTCTCTCTCTGACCAGAGAAGTTCTTGCTGTTTTATATTTTTTTAGAGGCTCCCAGAAGCTTGCAAGAATAAGTTTTTTAAATCGAGCCCTGATTGGTCAAAAAATCATATTTTTTATGAAGAAACATGCTTTCAACTACGGCCATTTCTCAAACATTCCGGCTTTTTGACCCAAGAGGTGTGGGTGGATGCTGTAATGCCCACGCAAATGAATTTATAAATTTCAATTTGTGCGTGTGCCTTAGAAAAATAAAAAAAAAAGAATAGCACCAAAGGCAATGACAATGAATAAAAGCTGGCTAGGCAAAATCAAATATCAGTTTTTGAGATTCATAGCTAGAAAGGAACAAGGATTTGTATTAAACTTAAATATCTTAGGATAAGAAACAATTGAGGAATAAGTATTGTTTTAAAGAAACTGAATGAGGTACTATTTTTAACTTTAAAGAACATTGTGCAACAACAATGAATACAAACTGGCTAAGCAGAATAAAATATCGATTTCAATACTCATTGCTAGTTGAATTTTACTTTGATTTAAATAGTGATACCTAGAAGCGAACAAGGGTTTGTATTAACCTTAGAAGTCTTAAGATAACACATTTGAGGAATAAGTATTTTTTTGAAAGAAACTGAAGGAAGCAGTTTTTGATGCAAAAAACAGTGGGCAACAACAATGAATAAAAACTGGCTAACCAGAATCAAATATCAATCTGTGAGATTTATTTGTTTCTTGGTCATTACTTACCTCCATTGCCTGATGCACAGATGATTATGACCCAGCTTACTGCCATCGCCCAGAGTGGGTGGGATACTACTTCATAGGCTGTATACTGGCTATTTAACCAGGTGAGTGGGTTTTCCTTATTCATTGTGTATTTGATGTATGACAGAAAAAGGCAAGTGCTGACCGCAAAAGTCCATCCACACAATTGGAGGCACTGGAAAAAAATTAAGAAAGAAAATCATTACATATATATATATATATATACTTAGGGAATAAGAACAAGAGTCTAAAGAGCAGAGTATATTTTAATGTATTAGTAAATTCATTAATACAATCAAAATAAAAAGAAAGAAAACAGTGCTCGTTGTAATGTAGATATATAATAAGCTCGATAGGCATATATATTCTAGAGCTATTTTAATATTGAGTAAGATGATTGATAATTTATAATTAAAATTAAAAGTATCCAATGACGATGGGATTTACATTTTTGGATTTTACCGTCATTGGATACTTTACCTTTCACCAGACTATCCATTCACATGAAATCACCGTTTTCTTCACCATATTCCTTCTGCTTTACTTATCAAGTAAGATCTTTGACTTACTTGCAGTTTCATCAAATACTTTTGTATGCAAAATCAGATCCCGCATTTTGTTAATTCCTACCCTCTGATAGGAAGGAAAGTATTTCTTCGAAATTTCACGGATTAAGGACTATCCACTTATTATTTCATTTTCAGATTAAATATGTTTTTAACTCTTTTTAAAAGTGTTTTTTAACATGTTTAATTAACTATTTGCTCTTATTATAAGCTCTATCTCCTATTTGGTTTTATCGAGCTTTTACATCTGGTTGAGATAATTTTATAAATATTAATTCTTTAATATTTATAATATACTTTAATTTTACCATCTTGGATCATTTTGGTAAATTTAATTGTAATTTTTATTTTATATATATATATATATATATACATTAGATAGATCCTATGTTGAGAGAAAAGATATCTGGTTACTAACCTTTGGGAAACTGCGTTTTCTGCTCTTTTGCTGCAAGAAATATCCCAAGATGATTCCGATGAGAAAAGGACTAATTCGGCACCAAGGTTTCGTGTAGATGTCATCATTTATCACGCTACTGGAAACAGAAAAATAAATTGATTTGCAGGTAAGAAAATAGGAATGTGTTTTGATGAACTCTTTTCACTTGTAACCCATCGACGTACATATCCCTGACAAACCCGCTTAGCAATAACATCTCACCCCTTCACTGTTGATGTCCCTAAATGCCAGAAAGCTTTCTATTCTAATAATTTCTTCCCTCGAGCAGCTAAACTTTGGAATTCCCTTCCTGCTACCTGCTTCCTTGGTCGTACTGATATGCAGAAGTTAAAATGTAACATAACCCAACATCTTGGTAATCTTTCCTAGACATGGCCCCAAATAGTAACCCCTTACGCCCAAGTGACTATATGCTTTGTAAGGAGTAAAAAAAAAAGCATAACGAAAAGCTATAAGGTGGAAAATTAATTTTGGCCGACATTTGAATTACCTTCGTCACGTGACGTACGCAACAGAACTTAATTATCTCCCTTGTCTACATCTGTTGTTTTTTCTTTTAGTAAGCGTAATATAGTAATTTCGCTCCATTTGACAAATTTCTTTTTATATTAATAATTATTTTTCTACTCTTTTTTTATGTAGGAGTCACCACTTATCAAGGCCCGGAGGCCATTCGAGGGTAAGTGTTATTGAGTGTACAGTAATCAAGGGCATAATATCGTAGTAAAAAAAAAAATCTCCTTACTGTGCGCTTGGGTCTGGTAATCGTTGCCAAAGAATCACACTAGAGACGATGTAAGCACTGAACATCATGACGATTGTCAGGAACGCAAAAGATGGAAGCCTAAAAAATAAATAAATAAAATTGTTTATAAAATTAACGCAATACTGAAAAAACAAGAACATTACTTCTTGAATTGGAAGCCATGTTTAATTTCAGAAGAGTTTCCGATGGCTAGCTATTCTGTACAAGTCCTGGATATGAAAAATTTTCAATGGGTAGCTGTTCTGTACAAGTCCTGGACTTTATGATTTTAAAAGCAAAAGAACAAAAGATCCTTCTCATGTTGACACGAAAAAATTATGTGTTGGTATGCTAAATGATTCAATTTTTATGGAGAAATTCTGGTTTCTGATTGGTTGGTAACAGAACGTGAATTAATTTGATTCGTCAGTTCTAATCGGCAGCATTTGTCAATAGAATATCCCAACTTTCAGTGAGCATATCCCATTAGATACCAAAAATATTACAATAGGAGTCACCACTTATCAAGGCCTGGAGGCCACTCAAGGATAAGGGTTAAAGAGTGTACAGTAGTCAATGGGACAATATTGTAGTAATCGTTAATAGTGGAAATTTGGTAAATTGGATTACTTAACCATCAAGAACTTGTTTACATTGGACTTGAAGACGACGTATTGTAGTCAGTTGGAAAGCAGGCAAACGGAAGACAGTTCCACAGGTGTGCAGTTCTAAGAAAGAAGCTTTGTTCATGGAATCTACATTTAGGTTAAGGCACAGATAAAGAGATATTGATATTGGTTTCAGTTAGATGAGTGTTTTTCGTGAAAGTTTGGCAAGGGGGACCAAAGATTGGAGCTCATCCGAGCACTTGCGATTACATTCACACACATACGGATATGCAAATATATAAACTTTATATATACATACATATATATATATATATATATATATAATAGAAAATATCCAGAACGACGTGGGTAATGTATAATATATCTAAAAAATGTACATATCTGGACAATACATATCGGATGAGGTGTGATTATATTATTTTTTCAATTTTATACATATATTTATATACACCTTATATATTTTTCATTAATTAATAATTATAGAGATGATACAACTAAATGAAAATACAAATACATCGAGGACATTGCGAAGGCTGCTGCAAGTAAGATGGGCTCCCTCTATCGTGCTAGAAGACTACTCACACCTGAGAGTATCCTGTACCTCTACAAGGCCACACACACACACACACACACACACACACACATATATATATATATTGTGTACAGAAAGTTGTTAGATGAGACAAGTCATTGGTACCGTCGGTTTCAAGCCCGATAGTTACGAGTTTAAGATATCCATATCAAACAGAGACGAGCATTGGCTGAAGAGAGTTTGATATGGATATCTTAAACGGTCCTAACTATTGGGCTTGAAACCGACGGTACCAATGACTTGTCTCATCTAACATTCTGTACACAAAATATAAAAACGCTCTTATATTTCGGATTTTCCTTTTAATTGAGCACTCTGCTGAATTTCTTTAAAAAAACTAATCATATATATATATATATATATATATATATATATATATATATATATATAGGTTCAGGTTTGAGGTGTTAAAAAATATTACAATCTACACGGTATATAAAAAGTTTTAAAGAATAGTAAAACTCTCATCCGAGAACTCTCCCCCCCTCGTCCTCCTCCAAAAAGCCTTTGCCGGACATACAAAAAATACTTGATTCTGGTTAGGTAGTTTTTCTTGTTGATAGTTTTAGCATATCATTATGAAGAAAAAAATGTAAATCGCTTTTATTTCTTCCAAAATATACTTTGTCAGGATCAGAATTATTTTCAAATGACCTCAATCTTAAAGAAAAGTTTAATACAAACTTTATTGTGTACTCACAAAATAAACTGGCAAAGGATTATGGGAGATATGATAAAAAATTGCATATCATTCGCCAAATACCAAGTCCAAAACATACACTGAAAATAAAAAAATAGCAAAACAAAAAAAATATTTAGTAAAGAATTGAAAGAACAAACAAACAAACAAAACCTGCTAACTAAGAGCAAACCCTTGTGTTTGTAGCATTTCGATAAAAATAGATTTTTAGTCGCATGAAAGCGACTCTATAAGTCACTCCGTCTGTCTGTCCGTAACACTTTTGTGCTTGGCCTTTTTGGTTAAGATCAAAGGTCTGTTGTTAATAGATGCTGTTCTTAGCTTTTTAAGCTTTTCTTGGCCTTTTGGCCAGGATCAAAATCTCAAATCCCTCGACACAAATGACATTTTATTAATATTGTTATCTTTTTTGTATTTTTGATATGATTTAAAAAATGTTTTAAAATTGGGTTTAAGTAGGACACCCCTCCCATCACACACATAAATACAAATTTAAAGGAGTAACCATGATAAAAGATGTTGGCCGAGAGAAAAATCATTTAAAATTTACAACAGAGACGAGACGGATCAACCAACCTCACCATCCCCCCCAGTTCTATCTCCCCTCTTGCCGGCTTTGGCGCCACTTCTTTTAGGCGCCAAAGTCGGCTCCCCACTTTGGACGCCGACTCCACGTCACTCATTTTGGCGATTTCCAAACACAAAGAGAGCCGTTTAAAATACATAACAACCTACTGAGCAAACCAAGCGTAGAGCTGAATGTACTTTGGATACCTCTAATAGAGAGAGAAAACCTTGAATAACAACATAGGTTTAACATTAACAAAAACCAACTAAGAATTGTCCTAGTGACATATGACCGAGTGGTCCTAGACGTTGTATCAAAGTTTACAATTATTTAAAGGTGCTGAGTTCAATCCTGACCGAAGGCAGTGGAAAGTAACATTCAAAACAGGGAATCAGTGACTATGTCCCAGAACCTAGCTGGAGTCCGAACACGGTACCCCCGTAATAATAATAAAGGGTTGGGTTCGAGACTCCTAACAAACGGTTCCCCAGTTCGATACAAAACACCTGATGAGGGCCAGAGGGCAAAACGGCCGAAACGTTGTGACTATAACAACCAAGATGAGGAAGTCAGTCCGACAATCTCAATATATATATATATATATATGTACTTTTTAATTATTTAAACACTTTAGCTTTATAAAATGTTGCATTTGTATTGACCTAAATGTTGTTTAGTTTTCGAAACATTGAAATATGGGTAAGGGGGAGGGGGGTAAAATACCTAAAAAAAACTATTTCCCCTCACATATTTAACGAAAACTGAACATTCAAAGTATAGGAAAACAATGCCACAACAACAACAAAAAAAAAGATGAGAAATTATTTTCAAAAGAAATACAGATGATTTATTCAGCTAACTGTATTGTCCCGTCTTACCCCATTACTTGGGGCAAAACGAGACAAATCTATATCTTTTTCGGAAAGAACATGATTTCAGCAGAACCATAAAAATAGATCAAAATAGATAAATTTTGAATACTTACCTCTTTTCGATGTACGGGGCTGAATAAAACAATGGTAGACGTTGGCGGCAACGCGTTACCACATGATCTCTTTAATTATGGGATCATATTTTTAATAATCACGTAAATATAAACAAAGTTTCATTCCATAACGGATACGTACAATGTAAACTTTTCGATATTTTCATTTTTTTAATGTCTTGATTAAACTGTACAAGTACCTAGGCTTCGAGGCTATTTGCACAACTAAACGGCAATTCTGCCGATTTCTCCCTCTGATTCTAATCGGCAGGTACTCGAAATAAAATGGCGTCTCCAGTTTCGGCGATAAACTGTAGAAGCACTGATTTTTTTTATTTGATCGTTCTAACGAAAAAAAAAAGCTGAGAAAAGATAAACAAAAAGAGAGAAAATTACCCCATCTTCCAGCTTGAAGATGTTGTTGATGTAGAGTAAGTTTGTCCACCATCGACTCTGGCAGATCTCGCTGAAGTCAGACTGCCAATATGGCCCCTCAAACAGATTCGGAAGAATAAAAGTATAGACCATGAGGATCACCGCATAACAAGGGGTCAGTCTGGAAAGGAAAAGGGGACACTCATTATGCTGTTACCGAATGGGGTTTTAGACATGTGAGATGATGAAGGCCGGAGGGCAAAACGGCCGAAACGTCGTGACTATAACAACCAAGATGAGGAAGTCAGTTCGACAATCTCAATAAATTGAAATCCAATATTTCGATTTTCAAATTTCGCTCTTATAACGAAGAAGCCTCCAATTTTTTAAATGGGAAGAGAGGGACCCCATGTTTTGAATGACGGCATCTTTTAGCAGTTTACGTTATCTAATGTTAAAAATACAACAAAAAAAACACTAAAAAAATCCCCCAGGGCAACGCCGGGACATGGGTCCTGCTAATTAAAAACTAGACTTACCTGAGATAACGCCGTACATACATGAGAATCACCGTCTTTAACCCAATGTTTCCTTTGCGATAATAATTTTCCAAAAAAAAGTAGGTGACCAAAATCCCACTGAAATAAAATTAAAATTCCTTTTAGACTAACAGGGATTTCCAATTTAAAAAAAAAAATTGACAAAAATAACGTATGATTATCAAGAGGTTAATCAGTGCAAATATACAACATATTTTAGATGGATGAGAGCGTTTCGTATATGTAAGTGTGTATATATATATATATATATACATACAGGGGGGGTTAGAGATTACCATGTAACAACTTTGAATCCCTGAAATACAAAATCATGTCCGACCGGTCGAAGAAGAAATAAACGTATCATCATGTGGTTTTGTATCTGCGTCTTCTGTGTTCATCATTACAACGAGAAAGGTAACGTGTTTATATTATATATATAATTATTCAGAATAATGAAATACAATAAATCTACTGGTGTGCAAATCCAGTGATTATCGGTCTGACAAAATATTATTGGGTGTAATATTTTATATAAGACTATCCCAGTTAAATAAAATTGCTCAATATACTAGATAGAGCAAATAAATCATAATTTAGGAATTTAAAATTTGTGATTTGAAAAAGTTAAATTTCAAATATAGAAATTTTATTGCATGCAAGACAAAGAATACAATATAGTAAAATTTTTGCTAATATTTTTCCTCGGAGGAGATGTATAAACATCGAAAACTCATGGGTTAAGGAAATATATTTTACTATACTGTATTCTTTGTCTTGCATACAATAACATTTCTATATTTGAAATGTAACTATGTAATATATTGCTGCTGGGCATTATGTAGACGTTCAGTGTGAATGAGGAGCCTGCGATATTATTGTAGCCCTTTTTTTAAAACTGTAAAAGTATTTATCTAAGTAATCTGGTTAATGTAGTGTCAGAATATATCTGGTTATTACGGTTTATCTCTAATATCCTTATAGCAGTATGTGACATATTTTCATTGTATGGATTGTATGGACACCCGGTGCGAACGGAAACCCCACGATATAACTATACCATCTTCAGACAAAATAGATACTACATTTGGATCCTAGCTAGAAGTCCAAATACAGCCCAAAAGCAACATCATTTTTTTATTGATTTTTTTTTACATGGTTGTCACCACTTATCAAGGCCCGGAGGCCACTCGGGGATAAGGGTTATTGCTTTGATAAAGTGTCTTACTTAGTGGCATTCATTCATCCATTAGTCTGGACGATTTTTTTTTTACATAGCATCTTCGGTGGTCGGGAGATCCTATTTATTAAAGAAGAGGTATATAGAAGGTGACAACATACTACAAACATTAAATTAGCATATCTATATGTTACTAATTTAATTTTCGTAATATGTTATCACCTTCTAGCCTCCTTTTTAATAAATAGGATCTCCCAATCAAATGATGTATAATCTGGAAACCGTGACACACATACGTACGTACATTAAAGGTAGTACGGTATTAATATATAGATTACTAGCAGTTGGGGGTAATTTGCGTAAAACACGTTTAAATATGATATTTTAATTTGTCCATATTTCGTATACATTATCATAGAGTCATGATTTCAAAAGTAAAAAAAAAGTGTTTGGGTGCCATCAGCTAGAATCGAAACCGAAACTTTATAATTCAAAGCTGGTGACGTTACCACTGTACCAACGTGACACACATATAAACCAATTAAAAATAAACTAAGATGAATGTACAAAATGTTTAACAATTTTTTTCAATCAATTTGACCCCTTAAAAACAATTTTAACAGATTCATAAAAGAACGGCCCGTAGAAAACACAATCATTCGAGGCCTCTAGGGCTGCTCTGCGACTTTTAGTTTCGGAGGAGATAGAGTTTGAAAATATGGAAACAGGCAGACAGACCGACAGACAGACAGACATATAACAGTTTATATATTAGATGTATGAAATTATATATAATTTCATTAAATGTACAAAGCCGAAACTGTGTCATTCAAAGCTGGTGACGTTACCACTGTACCAACGTGACACTCATATGAACTGATTAAAAATAAATAAAGACGAATGTACAAAATGTTTAACGTTTTTTTTAATTTTGACCCATTTTTGACCCCTTAAAAACTATTTTAAATGGCTAAGGACCCATAAAAGGCTGCTGCAAAGAAGGTGGGATCCCTCTACCGTGCTAGAAAACTACTTACGCCTGAAAGTATCCTGTACCTCTTAAGGCCACCATTCGCCCATATATGGAGTACTGTTGTCACATTTGGGCCGGTGCATCAGCTGCTTGTCTCTCACTCCTGGACAGGGTTCAAAAGAGAGTCGCCAACCTGATAAATCATGAACTGTCATCTAAGCTTCAGCCTCTGTCCCATCGACGAAATGTTGCATCCCTCTGCCTTTTCTACATGTACTTTTATGGTGAATGCTCTGACGAACTACAAGCACTTGTACCTCCTTGACGTGACTACCCTTGACAAACTTGACAAGCAACTAAGTCCCACCCCTTCAAAGTAGAGATCTCTAGATGTAAGAGAGCCTTCTACTCCAGTCATTTCTTCCCCAGAACCGCTAGACTTTGGAATTCCCTTCCGGGTCCCTGCTTCCCCAACTGTACTGTCATGCAGAAGTTCAAGTGTAACGTGAACCGACATCTTGCTGCCCAACTCCCTATATAGTACCCCTGTCACTTATGTCCCCGATAGTAGCCCCCTACTTTAAAGTGGCACTGTGCCTTGTTTGGGGTGAAAATTGATTGAAAAAAAAGAACGGTTTGTAAAAAATCCAATCGTATGAGGCCCCAAATGCCGCTCTGCGACTTGGAGACAGACAGATAGACAATCATATAGCCGTTTTTGTATTAGATTGAAACAAAAAATAAATACTTATATTAATACACAAGCATAAAGATTCTGGTACCTGAGCAGAAAGAAAGTATCCACTGCGAAGGGCGCAGCTAACACAGCCTGGAAGGTGAAACGCTGATATAAATCAATTCCATCGACAATATTTTCTGGAAAATAAAATAAAACGAATTTCTAGAGAATTTGGTGTTAGATTCGTGCGGTTGTAATTTTTACATTTGTAGCAGTTTTTTCGGTCAATTTTTACGACGTGCCACAGGCGCATTATAAGCACCTCAACCTCTAGGTGTATCAGAAGCCACCATTAAAAATGCGTGATAAGAACTTGAATAATTCAACATACTATCTTTCCAAGCTTATAACTACTTAAAAAATGTAATTCAAACCCTATTTTTTTTCAATTAAAGGGAAAAGACCAAATTAAAAAAAAACAAATAACAGGTTTAATAGCAAATTATGCAATATTTTTTTTAAAAATCGGTTTTCTTTAAAGAAGATTTAAAAGAAAATCAACGAAATTTTACTTACTTCGATTATAATATATATATATATATATATAAATTCCAAAAAATCACTTGCCTATAAAAAATACTATTCAATGGGTAATTCCATTCTTCATTGTTAAGAATTTATCCATATTTATACTTATATTCCATGTCTTTTTTAAATAAAACATTTTTTTAAACAGGGATTAAAAAAAAACGCTAACTCAGATGTTTTTCACTGTTCAAATAAAGCCGTTCTTAACATGGGGAGGTTGAGCTAACCTCCCCATGTTAAGAACGGCTTTCGGAATAAACACCCTCCACCTCGAAAACCGTTCTTAACATGGGGAGGTTGGCTTTTTTATTGCATTTTTTCACAAAACGAGGAAAACAAAACAAAGACAAAAAAATTATTAAATTTTGCAGAATTAAAACTCCTTATTTTAAGGGAGGCATCTCTATTTTAGTAAGAATTGTGAGGAAAAAAATGAATTATTTCTTCAACTATTTTATTTAATGTGACAAAGTTATATAATACTAGCATGGGTGGCCGGCGTTGCCCGGGTGTTTGGAGGTGTATGCTGAGTAAAAAAAAAAAAAGCGATCAATTTTTTAAACTTTGACCCCTATTTTGACCCCCTTAACATTTATTGTTTTGGGCTCAAATCAAATTATTAAGTTAAATCCATGTCCAAGGAACCTATATCTAAAATTTCAAGTGTTTAGACCCAAAATTGTCGAAGGAGTTTAGTAGAGTTCTCAAGAGTCAAATCGTTGAACTTCTACCCCTTAACAGCCAAATTTCCGGCCGAAAACCGATCACCTAGATTTTCCCAAATCTCAGTACCCTGTATATCTAATTTCGAGTCGGTAGACTAAAAATTGACAGAATTATTGCGTTGGGAAATGTACACAGACACATAGACAGACAGACACACACACAGATACGTTCACTTTTATATATAGACTTTTATATATATAGATTAATTTCCCAAATTATATTTGCATATTATCTGAACTCAAAATTTTTTTTTCTTCTAAAGTATGCATTACTTCTAGCTAAAATTAATACATAACCCTTTCAATTTTATAAAAGTTGCATTATAACAAAAAAAGTCATACACAGACGTCACGTGGGAGGTACAATTTCTGTATTTGATTGTAATGGACAATTTCTAAGTTCACACAAGATAGGATGCTACATGCCCAAGACAAATCAACGTGTAATCAAATGAAAATTTCTAAGTCCAAACAAGAGGGGACGTTGGTATAGGTATATTAGAATTCTATAGACCAAGTCATCTCAACGTGTATTCAATTGAAAATTTCTAAGTCCAAACAAGAGGGGACGTTGGTATAGGTAGATGAGAATCCTATAGACCAAGTCATCTCAACGTGTATTTAATTGAAAATTTCTAAGTCCAAACAAGAGGGGACGTTGGTATAGGTAGATAAGAATTCTATAGACCAAGTCATCCCAATGTGTATTCAATTGAAAATTTCTAAGTCCAAACAAGAGGGGACGTTGGTATAGGTAGATAAGAATCCTATAGACCAAGTCATCTCAACGTGTATTCAATTGAAAATTTCTAAGTCCAAACAAGAGGGGACGTTGGTATAGGTAGATGAGAATCCTCTAGACCAAGCCATCTCAGCATGTATTCAATTGAAAATTTCTAAGTCCAAACAAGAGGGGACGGTGGTATAGGTAGATGAGAATCCTAAAGACCAAGTCATCTCAGCATGTATTCAATTGAAAATTTCTAAGTCCAAACAAGAGGGGACGGTGGTATAGGTAGATGAGAATCCTATAGACCAAGTCATCTCAACGTGTATTCAATTGAAAATTTCTAAGTCCAAACAAGAGGGGATGTTGGTATAGGTAGATGAGAATTCTAAAGACCAAGTCATCTCAACGTGTATTCAATTGAAAATTTCTAAGTCCAAACAAGAGGGGACGGTGGTATAGGTAGATAAGGATCCTGTAGACCAAGCCATCTACGCATGTATTCAATTGAAAATTTCTAAGTCTAAACAAGAGGGGACGTTGGTATAGGTAGATGAGAATCCTGTAAACCAAGTCATCTCAGCATGTATTCAATTGAAAATTTCTAAGTCCAAACAAGAGGGGACGTTGGTATAGGTAGATAAGAATTCTATAGACCAAGCCATCTCAGCATGTATTCAATTGAAAATTTCTAAGTCCAAACAAGAGGGGACGGTGGTATAGGTAGATAAGGATCCTATAGACCAAGTCATCTCAACGTGTATTCAATTGAAAATTTCTAAGTGCAAACAAGAGGGGACGTTGGTATAGGTAGATGAGAATCCTAAAGACCAAGTCATCTCAACGTGAATTCAATTGAAAATTTCTAAGTCCAAACAAGAGGGGACGTTGGTATAGGTAGATGAGAATCCTATAGACCAAGCCATCTCAACGTGTATTCAATTGAAAATTTCTAAGTCCAAACAAGAGGGGACGTTGGTATAGGGAGATAAGAATCCTAAAGACCAAGTCATCTCAACGTGTATTCAATTGAAAATTTCTAAGTCCAAACAAGAGGGGACGTTGGTATAGGTAGATAAGAATCCTAAAGACCAAGTCATCTCAACGTGTATTCAATTGAAAATTTCTAAGTGCAAACAAGAGGGGACGTTGGTATAGGTAGATGAGAATCCTAAAGACCAAGTCATCTCAACGTGAATTCAATTGAAAATTTCTAAGTCCAAACAAGAGGGGACGTTGGTATAGGTAGATGAGAATCCTATAGACCAAGTCATCTCAACGTGTATTCAATTGAAAATTTCTAAGTCCAAACAAGAGGGGACGTTGGTATAGGTAGATGAGAATCCTCTAGACCAAGCCATCTCAGCATGTATTCAATTGAAAATTTCTAAGTCCAAACAAGAGGGGACGTTGGTATAGGTAGATAAGAATCCTAAAGACCAAGTCATCTCAACGTGTATTCAATTGAAAATTTCTAAGTCCAAACAAGAGGGGACGTTGGTATAGGTAGATGAGAATCCTAAAGACCAAGTCATCTCAACGTGTATTCAATTGAAAATTTCTAAGTCCAAACAAGAGGGGACGTTGGTATAGGTAGATGAGAATCCTATAGACCAAGCCATCTCAACGTGTATTCAATTGAAAATTTCTAAGTCCAAACAAGAGGGGACGTTGGTATAGGTAGATAAGAATTCTAAAGACCAAGCCATCTCAACGTGTATTCAATTGAAAATTTCTAAGTCCAAACAAGAGGGGACGTTGGTATAGGTAGATAAGAATCCTAAAGACCAAGTCATCTCAACGTATATTCAATTGAAAATTTCTAAGTCCAAACAAGAGGGGACGTTGGTATAGGTAGATAAGAATCCTAATGACCAAGTCATCTCAACGTGTATTCAATTGAAAATTTCTAAGTCCAAACAAGAGGGGACGTTGGTATAGGTGGATGAGAATCCTATAGACCAAGTCATCTCAACGTGTATTCAATTGAAAATTTCTAAGTCCAAACAAGAGGGGACGTTGGTATAGGTAGATGAGAATCCTATAGACCAAGTCATCTCAACGTGTATTCAATTGAAAATTTCTAAGTCCAAACAAGAGGGGACGTTGGTATAGGTGGATGAGAATCCTATAGACCAAGTCATCTCAACGTGTATTCAATTGAAAATTTCTAAGTCCAAACACGAGGGGACGTTGGTATAGGTAGATAAGAATCCTAATGACAAAGTCATCTCAACGTGTATTCAATTGAAACTTTCTAAGTCCAAACAAGAGGGGACGTTGGTATAGGTAGATAAGAATCCTATAGACCAAGTCATCTCAACGTGTGTTCAATTGAAAATTTCTAAGTCCAAACAAGAGGGGACGTTGGTATAGGTAGATAAGAATCCTAATGACCAAGTCATCTCAACGTGTATTCAATTGAAAATTTCTAAGTCCAAACAAGAGGGGACGTTGGTATAGGTAGATAAGAATCCTATAGACCAAGTCATCTCAACGTGTATTCAATTGAAAATTTCTAAGTCCAAACAAGAGGGGACGTTGGTATAGGTAGATGAGAATCCGATAGACCAAGTCATCTCAACGTGTATTCAATTGAAAATTTCTAAGTCCAAACAAGAGGGGACGTTGGTATAGGTAGATAAGAATCCTATAGACAAAGTCATCTCAACGTGTATTCAATTGAAAATTTCTAAGTCCAAACAAGAGGGGACGTTGGTATAGGTAGATGAGAATCCTATAGACCAAGTCATCTCAACGTGTATTCAATTGAAAATTTCTAAGTCCAAACAAGAGGGGACGTTGGTATAGGTAGATGAGAATCCTATAGACCAAGTCATCTCAACGTGTATTCAATTGAAAATTTCTAAGTCCAAACAAGAGGGGACGTTGGTATAGGTAGATGAGAATCCTATAGACCAAGTCATCTCAACGTGTATTCAATTGAAAATTTCTAAGTCCAAACAAGAGGGGACGTTGGTATAGGTAGATGAGAATCCTCTAGACCAAGCCATCTCAGCATGTATTCAATTGAAAATTTCTAAGTCCAAACAAGAGGGGACGTTGGTATAGGTAGATAAGAATCCTAAAGACCAAGTCATCTCAACGTGTATTCAATTGAAAATTTCTAAGTCCAAACAAGAGGGGACGTTGGTATAGGTAGATGAGAATCCTAAAGACCAAGTCATCTCAACGTGTATTCAATTGAAAATTTCTAAGTCCAAACAAGAGGGGACGTTGGTATAGGTAGATGAGAATCCTATAGACCAAGCCATCTCAACGTGTATTCAATTGAAAATTTCTAAGTCCAAACAAGAGGGGACGTTGGTATAGGTAGATAAGAATTCTAAAGACCAAGCCATCTCAACGTGTATTCAATTGAAAATTTCTAAGTCCAAACAAGAGGGGACGTTGGTATAGGTAGATAAGAATCCTAAAGACCAAGTCATCTCAACGTATATTCAATTGAAAATTTCTAAGTCCAAACAAGAGGGGACGTTGGTATAGGTAGATAAGAATCCTAATGACCAAGTCATCTCAACGTGTATTCAATTGAAAATTTCTAAGTCCAAACAAGAGGGGACGTTGGTATAGGTGGATGAGAATCCTATAGACCAAGTCATCTCAACGTGTATTCAATTGAAAATTTCTAAGTCCAAACAAGAGGGGACGTTGGTATAGGTAGATGAGAATCCTATAGACCAAGTCATCTCAACGTGTATTCAATTGAAAATTTCTAAGTCCAAACAAGAGGGGACGTTGGTATAGGTGGATGAGAATCCTATAGACCAAGTCATCTCAACGTGTATTCAATTGAAAATTTCTAAGTCCAAACACGAGGGGACGTTGGTATAGGTAGATAAGAATCCTAATGACAAAGTCATCTCAACGTGTATTCAATTGAAACTTTCTAAGTCCAAACAAGAGGGGACGTTGGTATAGGTAGATAAGAATCCTATAGACCAAGTCATCTCAACGTGTGTTCAATTGAAAATTTCTAAGTCCAAACAAGAGGGGACGTTGGTATAGGTAGATGAGAATCCTATAGACCAAGTCATCTCAACGTGTATTCAATTGAAAATTTCTAAGTCCGAACAAGAGGGGACGTTGATATAGGTAGATAAGAATCCTATAGACCAAGTCATCTCAACGTGTATTCAATTGAAAATTTCTAAGTCCAAACAAGAGGGGACGTTGGTATAGGTAGATAAGAATCCTAAAGACCAAGTCATCTCAACGTGTATTCAATTGAAAAAATTCTAAGTCCAAACAAGAGGGGACGTTGGTATAGGTAGATGAGAATCCTATAGACCAAGTCATCTCAACGTGTATTCAATTGAAAATTTCTAAGTCCAAACAAGAGGGGACGTTGGTATAGGTAGATAAGAATCCTAATGACCAAGTCATCTCAACGTGTATTCAATTGAAAATTTCTAAGTCCAAACAAGAGGGGACGTTGGTATAGGTAGATAAGAATCCTATAGACCAAGTCATCTCAACGTGTATTCAATTGAAAATTTCTAAGTCCAAACAAGAGGGGACGTTGGTATAGGTAGATGAGAATCCGATAGACCAAGTCATCTCAACGTGTATTCAATTGAAAATTTCTAAGTCCAAACAAGAGGGGACGTTGGTATAGGTAGATAAGAATCCTATAGACAAAGTCATCTCAACGTGTATTCAATTGAAAATTTCTAAGTCCAAACAAGAGGGGACGTTGGTATAGGTAGATAAGAATCCTAAAGACCAAGTCATCTCAACGTGTATTCAATTGAAAAAATTCTAAGTCCAAACAAGAGGGGACGTTGGTATAGGTAGATGAGAATCCTATAGACCAAGTCATCTCAACGTGTATTCAATTGAAAATTTCTAAGTCCAAACAAGAGGGGACGTTGGTATAGGTAGATAAGAATCCTAATGACCAAGTCATCTCAACGTGTATTCAATTGAAAATTTCTAAGTCCAAACAAGAGGGGACGTTGGTATAGGTAGATAAGAATCCTATAGACCAAGTCATCTCAACGTGTATTCAATTGAAAATTTCTAAGTCCAAACAAGAGGGGACGTTGGTATAGGTAGATGAGAATCCGATAGACCAAGTCATCTCAACGTGTATTCAATTGAAAATTTCTAAGTCCAAACAAGAGGGGACGTTGGTATAGGTAGATAAGAATCCTATAGACCAAGTCATCTCAACGTGTATTCAATTGAAAATTTCTAAGTCCAAACAAGAGGGGACGTTGGTATAGGTAGATAAGAATCCTAAAGACCAAGTCATCTCAACGTGTATTCAATTGAAAAAATTCTAAGTCCAAACAAGAGGGGACGTTGGTATAGGTAGATGAGAATCCTATAGACCAAGTCATCTCAACGTGTATTCAATTGAAAATTTCTAAGTCCAAACAAGAGGGGACGTTGGTATAGGTAGATAAGAATCCTAATGACCAAGTCATCTCAACGTGTATTCAATTGAAAATTTCTAAGTCCAAACAAGAGGGGACGTTGGTATAGGTAGATAAGAATCCTATAGACCAAGTCATCTCAACGTGTATTCAATTGAAAATTTCTAAGTCCAAACAAGAGGGGACGTTGGTATAGGTAGATGAGAATCCGATAGACCAAGTCATCTCAACGTGTATTCAATTGAAAATTTCTAAGTCCAAACAAGAGGGGACGTTGGTATAGGTAGATAAGAATCCTATAGACAAAGTCATCTCAACGTGTATTCAATTGAAAATTTCTAAGTCCAAACAAGAGGGGACGTTGGTATAGGTAGATGAGAATCCTATAGACCAAGTCATCTCAACGTGTATTCAATTGAAAATTTCTAAGTCCAAACAAGAGGGGACGTTGGTATAGGTAGATGAGAATCCTATAGACCAAGTCATCTCAACGTGTATTCAATTGAAAATTTCTAAGTCCAAACAAGAGGGGACGTTGGTATAGGTAGATGAGAATCCTATAGACCAAGTCATCTCAACGTGTATTCAATTGAAAATTTCTAAGTCCAAACAAGAGGGGACGTTGGTATAGGTAGATAAGAATCCTACAGACCAAGTCATCCCAATGTGTATTCAATTGAAAATTTCTAAGTCCAAACAAGAGGGGACGTTGGTATAGGTAGATAAGAATCCTAATGACCAAGTCATCTCAACGTGTGTTCAATTGAAAATTTCTAAGTCCAAACAAGAGGGGACGTAGGTATAGGTAGATAAGAATCCTACAGACCAAGTCATCTCAACGTGTATTCAATTGAAAATTTCTAAGTCCAAACAAGAGGGGACGTTGGTATAGGTAGATAAGAATCCTAATGACCAAGTCATCTCAACGTGTATTCAATTGAAAATTTCTAAGTCCAAACAAGAGGGGACGTAGGTATAGGTAGATAAGAATCCTACAGACCAAGTCATCTCAACGTGTATTCAATTGAAAATTTCTAAGTCCAAACAAGAGGGGACGTAGGTATAGGTAGATAAGAATCCTACAGACCAAGTCATCTCAACGTGTATTCAATTGAAAATTTCTAAGTCCAAACAAGAGGGGACGTTGGTATAGGTAGATAAGAATCCTACAGACCAAGTCATCTCAACGTGTATTCAATTGAAAATTTCTAAGTCCAAACAAGAGGGGACGTTGGTATAGGTAGATGAGAATCCTATAGACCAAGTCATCTCAACGTGTGTTCAATTGAAAATTTCTAAGTCCAAACAAGAGGGGACGTTGGTATAGGTAGATGAGAATCCTATAGACCAAGTCATCTCAGCGTGTATTCAATTGAAAATTTCTAAGTCCAAACAAGAGGGGACGTTGGTATAGGTAGATGAGAATCCTATAGACCAAGTCATCTCAACGTGTATTCAATTGAAAATTTCTAAGTCCAAACAAGAGGGGACGTTGGTATAGGTAGATAAGAATCCTAAAGACCAAGTCATCTCAACGTGTATTCAATTGAAAATTTCTAAGTCCAAACAAGAGGGGACGTAGGTATAGGTAGATGAGAATCCTATAGACCAAGTCATCTCAACGTGTATTCAATTGAAAATTTCTAAGTCCAAACAAGAGGGGACGTAGGTATAGGTACATGAGAATCCTATAAACCAAGGCATCCCAGCCTGTATTCAATTGAAAATTTCTAAGTCCAGACAGGGGGGACGTTGGTATAGTTAGAAGAGGAGCTACTAGACCAACACCTGTCCACGAGTATTCAATTGAAATTTCTAAGTTCAAAACAGTGTAAGTTAGTGTCTGGAAGTGCCCGATCGACGCCTACTGCCATGTTGGGTGCATGTAGGCGTAGCAAAAGGCCTTCTAATCTGCTAGGCACATCGGGACTTAGTTTTTTTTCTGTCCTTTCTCTGCACCGTGTAGGTTGGCGTCTGGATGTGCCTCATCGACGCCTACTGTTACCTGGGATAGCAAGACGGGGAATAGGGATAAAGAATAAGAAAAGGGATATAGACAGATCTAGATAAATACAGAGGTATAAAGAGAGACAGGCAAGGGAGATACATTTCATGATTCAACTTATATGCTAATAAGAAATAGTTGGTATATCAGGAACACAAGCATTGTTTTTACTGGTTAATTTTACATCAGAATACACTTGTAGATTTTATGTAGCTTTTTTCTATAGGGAACATGCAAATAGCACACATAACATCTAGACATATAAATATATACATAAAACAATTGTAGTTATGAGATATATCTGAACTAATCCAAAAAGACAATAATGATGAATATCATCACTTACCTTGGAAAATTATCCAGGCTGTATGCCTACTCACATTCCATCAAACACCAGGAAATCATGAGCCATTGCTTGGTTGATTTTTTTTATTTTAATTTTTTCATACACATTTGTAATTGTGTTTTGCTTTATCAAGTATTTTTGTAGTTAATCTGTGGTGTTGGGAGAGGTGTTAACATGAATCAATTTTGGTTAACATTTTTTATTATGTATATTTTTTTTCAGTTTACAGAGTCATTGCAGTACCAAGTCTGACACTGTAATTGCTTGAAAAGTATTGCATTGGGAAGGATTCTTTTTTCTTTCTTTTTTTTTTTTTTTGAGGTGTGCAGGAATTTCAGTAGGGGAAGTTTCTACTGATTTCAGATTCCAAGACAGCAAAGTTGTATTTTATTGTTTGTGCATTCTTTTATCAAGTTTTTACAGATGTTTTTGTGTTATGAAAGTGAAAATGAATGAGTTGCAAAGACATTTACATTTTTGCATTCTTTTTTTTAATTCTTCACCTTGTGTGATTTAATGTCCCAAGAGTGAACCAAGACGGATGAGTCTTATTCAGCAGAGTGGAAAAAAACAGGTTACCTTTGGTTGTCCTCAATGGATTTGTCCATAGTATAATGTGTCCAAGTTATTGCCCTAATAAAGTGAGAACCATACCCCAAAACTAATGCAGAACTCTACTTACGTATTGCACAGCTACAAGAGTTAACTTGTCCAGGATAAGTGCCATATAAGTTTGCACAAGTCACTATATAGCTCTATTTATTAACTCATATGAACTTAAATTGCTGAACATGTCTCAAAAATTTTCTACAGAGCTCTACTTAGAAATGAGCACTCTCAAAGACAATTTATCTAACATAATTTTGAAATATGTTTTATAAAGTTACCATAGAGCTCTCAAATATATTAGGCACTCAAATAAGAAACTTGTTTTAAATACTTGTCATATATATATATATATATATATATATATATATATATATATATATATACGTATATATATATATTAAACACTTACAGTATATCTATACTTACATATTGACATTTAGGTTTTCAAAACATACTGCAGAGCTCTTCATGTTTTCTGAATTTTATTCTTTCGTCTACTAATGTATTGAGCACTCTTAAGTATATTCGTGTAGCTGAATTGCCATACGTTTTTTGAAAGTCTATATTTAGCTCTACTAATGTATTGAACTCTGTCAAAATAAATTTATGCAGTTGAAATGCCATATCTGTTTCTCAAATGTTTTATTTAGCTCTACTAATATATTGAGCACTCTGGAAGTAGATTTGTCTAAAATAATTGCCAAAATGTTTCCAACTCTTACTCCAAAGCTCTATAAATGCATTGAGCACTCTTAAAGTAAAATCGTCTTGTATAATTAAACAAAGCAATTTTTAAATTTACTACACAGCTATATAAAACTATGGAGCACATGCAAGAATCATTGGTAAATATATAAATCACATAATTATTAGAAGTTATTTTTTTAATTGAAATACATATATATATATATATATATATAATCTATATATATATATATTCAAGGGAGACAATTTGTATATAGATCACATAATTATTAGAAGTTTTTTTTTATTGAAATAAATAAATATATATATATATATATATATATATATATATATATATATACATACATATATATATATTCAAGGGAGACAATTTGATATAGATCATATAATAATTAGAAGTTATTTTTATTAATTGAAGTAAATATATATATATATATATATATATATATATATATATTTATTTCAATTCAATCAATGAGACATAGAGCAATAAAGTCATGTTATTTAGATTTTTACTTAATAATAACACTTTAAAATAGTGCTCAAAACTAGACAGAGCTGATATTATAAAACGTTTATTTTATTACAGGATAAGTAAACATTAAGATTTAACCAGAGTTATATAAGAGTGCTCAATAAGACATAGAGCAATAAAGACATTTTATTTAGATTTTTATTTAATAATTACACTTTAAATAGTGCTAAAAAAAGGGAGACAATTTGTATATAGATCATATAATTATCAGAAGTTATTTTTTTTATTGAAATAAGTAAATATATGTATATATATATATATATATATATATATATATATATATTACAGGGGGACAATTTGTAATTTTCATTAGACCTTATTTTTTTTATTGAAATAAATATATATATATATATATATATATATATATTCAAGGGAGACAATTTTAATATAGATCACATAATTATTAGAAGTTATTTTTTTTTAATAAATATATATATATATATATATATATATATAAATATATATATTTTATATATATATAATCTATATATGTTCAAGGGAGACAATTGTTATATAGATGACAATTATTAGAAGTTATTCTTTTTATTGAAATATAGATATATGTATATATATATATATATATATATATATATATATATATATTGACATTTTAGATTTTTCATTGAGAATCATAACATTTAGACTAAAATTATTAAAATTTATATTACATTATGTCATATTCACACAAGAATACCAAAAAAATTGTGGTTATCTAAATTGACGTATACATTTTTTTTAACTTATTACCTTGCTCTACTGATGTATTGAGCACTCTACATATAAGTCCTGTCATTTGAATTTATGTGTATATATTTTAAATATTTACAGTTAGCTCTAAGTCTTACCATCAAATTGCCATACATATTTCCAAAAATTTAACAACTATCTCTACTAATTCATTAATCATTGTATATATTTATCTTTCTGTCTCTCATTATTTATCTATCTATCTATCTATAGAATTGAATATGTCTGTCTGTGTGTACATTTCTGTCAATTTTAGTCTACATATTCCAAATTTTGATAAAAAGGGTACTGAGATTTTGGAAAATCTATGTGATTGGTACTTGGACAGAAATTTGGCGATTGAGGGGTCAAACTTCAATGATTTGGCCTTTGAGAACCCTACAAATCTCCTCCGACAATTATGGGTCTAAACACTTGAAATTTTACATATAGTTTCCTTGGACATGGATCTAACTTAATATCTCATTTGGAGCCCAAAACAATAAATTTTAAGGGTTCATAATAGGGGTCAAGTTTTAAAAAATTAACCGTTTCTCTGCTTTCTTTTTTGTTGGGGAGGGGGGCAGCATACACCGCTAAACACTGGGGCTACGCCAGTAACCCATGCTAGTATAATATATATATATATATATATATATATATAAATGTATTTATTTCAATTTAAAAAAATAATTCTAATAATTATCTGATCTATATACAAATTGTCTCCCTTGAATATATATATATATATATTTATTTATTTCAATTAAAAAAAATAACTTCTAATAATTATGTGATCTTTATACAAATTGTCTCCCTTGAATATATATATATATATATATATATTCAAGGAAGACTATGTGAATATAGATAACAATTATTAGAAGTTATTTTTTTAATTGAAATAAATAAATAAATATATATATATATATATATATATATATATATATATTTGAATTAAAAAATAACTTCAAATAATTATATGATATATATACAAATTGTCTCCCTTGAATATATATATATATTTCAATTAAAAAAATAACTTCTAATTATTATGTGATCTATATACCAATGGTCTCCCTTGAATATGTATATATATATATATATATATATATATATATATATATATTCAAGGGAGACAATTTGTATATAGATTACATAATTATTAGAATTTATTTTTTTTATGCTTAATTGAACTTTAATGCTTAGTTTTTCCATCAATTGTTTGACTTGGGTAATTTTTTTAATGTATATTTGAAAAAAATCTATGCGCTAGTTGAGATAAGAAATAAAGACAATTCTTACCTGTTACTTCCCAGGTGTTATCTCCACTTTTTCTCTTTTGTGCTTCTTGCTGAAACTCATGGCAATTTCATGTTTGTTTGTGTTCTTTGTTACATATATATAATTTTTACTGTGATGATTTTTTTCTTTTAATTATTAACAAATTGTTTTTGATTTATATAATAAAGAGAGACAACATAACTAATGGATTTTTTTTAAAATGATATATTTAACTTTCTGGCTATGATCAAACACCCATGTACTACTTGTTTATTTTTTTGTAGTTGCATAAGTTAGCTGATGAGAAGAAATACAAGCAGAACTGCATTCATTTAAATGAAGCTAATAGTTTAGAATTTGATTGTACCCAGATGTGCATGTACACAAAGAAAGAAACACTTACTTGAGGACTTCTGTAACTACAGGAAACATGTGGCAGCTAGGATAGCTGATGCTGCTGGATTCAGTTGTTTTTTCCAATCCACATAATTCTCACAATAGCTGATAGTAGAATTCCATCATGATCAAGAGGAGTACCTGAAATTACAAAGATATACACACAGAAGGAAAGAAAAAGAATACTTACTCTACTTCTATGACAATGATTGCTGCCAAGACTTCGAGATGCTAATGTTGGAAGAAACAGATAGACATACATCATACACAGTTTGATTGTACCCAGATGTGCTTGAACGCAAAGAAAGAAATACTTGATTCAAACTGCACAAGACATGTGGCAGACAGGAACGGTGATGCTGCTAGGTTTCGTTGCTTGTTCCAATCTATAAAAAAGAGGTGATATTTATAGTGTTGATAATCTACTGCTGTGTGAAAGCTGGAACAATGGAAACAGTTAAATTAAATTTTCAAATCACAAAGACTGAAATCGAAATAGAAAGAAGAAAGAAGAAAGGGTGATACTATACTCATCTTCCTGTCGGAGCAGACTACTTGCTAGTGACTGTTCCTTCGCCATTAAACTGGAAAGTAAAAGAAAAAAAAACGAAAAAAAAAACAGGTTCCGCTGGGGAAAGCTCTTGTCTGGGCAGCGAGGTGATGAACTCCCGAAAGGAGGGGCACTATATAAAAACAAGCTTTGCTGCGAACATCTCCTAAAAAGCGGTTTCTACTCAGAATAACAGGCGGAGCAGAAAACAGAGGTGTTCTCTCTACCCAACAGGATTCGTAAAGATACCACTAGTTTGTGTTCATAAGACGGCGATGATCGCTCACAAAACTGGCATTCCTACTATCATATCGGAGGACCGTCGTATATAATTGCACTACCATTTCGTATTGGAGGACGGTCATATATAATTGCACTACCATACCGTTTCGGAGTTCCTAGACAGTAGGAATAATAAAAGCGGCCTTAAAGCGGCTTGTGAGCACACAATCTAGTCGAACTCTAGTCGTCCTTAGTCGAGTCGAGGCAAGCCTGCATTACATAGTAACACGAGCACGTGTCGCCTGCTTAGAGGGTAGCCCCCTTCGGGAGATTCGAAAGCGCACCTCACAGCGGAAGAGCTTCGGAACCAATCGGACCGTACCCAGACTTGCAGCTATTTGTTAACTTGGAAGTGGAGTCAACACCCCGACACTGAGAAAAGAGCTTTCCAAAAGCTCAAAACCAGGTGCATGCAAAATCGGGGAAACTGGGAGCAGGCTGGGGAGAACACAGGGCCTTGGAGGGAGGCCCATTTTTCTCTTTCGTTCGGTTTACATCTTTCGGGTATTGTTCTCCTTTCAGCCTGCCCCCTTCACGCCTTTTTGCTCGCCACATGCAAGCGTATAAAAAGACGACCAGATGACGGACGCAACAAACTAATGCCGACATTTTCTGGATTTTTTTTTTTTTTTGCCAGAGCCCATTTAGCCGTGTAGCTGTTAAACTACAACGTTACACCCCCCTACCACGGTGAGGATAGGGTTGGACTTTAGGGGGGAAAATACACATCCAGTATTTTATCCAAAAAAAGAACGGTTTATAAACTGCACAATTGTCACGGTTATTCTACAGTTTATGGACCGCCCTTAAATAATATTATATATATACTTTCATCTAACAAATTAAATTAAAAGACGTTAATTTAGATTTAAATTAAAAATATTTTATCCAACAACAGCACGGTTTATAAACTGCACAATTGTCACGGTAATTATACAGTTTATCGACCGCCCTTAAATAATATTATATATATACTTTCATCTAACAGATTAAATTAAAAGACGTTAATTTAGATTTAAATTAAAAATATTTTATCCAACAACAGCACGGTTTATAAACTGCACAATTGTCACGGTAATTCTACAGTTTATCGACCGCCCTTAAATAATATTATATATATACTTTCATCTAACAAATTAAATTAAAAGACGTTAATTTAGATTTAAATTAAAAATATTTTATCCAACAACAGCACGGTTTATAAACTGCACAATTGTCACGGTAATTCTAAAGTTTATCGACCGGCCTTAAATAATATTATATATATACTTTCATCTAACAGATTAAATTAAAAGACGTTAATTTAGATTTAAATTAAAAATATTTTATCCAACAACAGCACGGTTTATAAACTGCACAATTGTCACGGTAATTATACAGTTTATCGACCGCCCTTAAATAATATTATATATATACTTTCATCTAACAAATTAAATTAAAAGACGTTAATTTAGATTTAAATTAAAAATATTTTATCCAACAACAGCACGGTTTATAAACTGCACAATTCTCACGGTAATTATAAAGTTTATCGACCGGCCTTAAATAATATTATATATATACTTTCATCTAACAAATTAAATTAAAAGACGTTAATTTAGATTTAAATTAAAAATATTTTATCCAACAACAGCACGGTTTATAAACTGCACAATTGTCACGGTAATTCTAAAGTTTATCGACCGGCCTTAAATAATATTATATATATACTTTCATCTAACAGATTAAATTAAAAGACGTTAATTTAGATTTAAATTAAAAATATTTTATCCAACAACAGCACGGTTTATAAACTGCACAATTGTCACGGTAATATTTATTGGCTGGGTTTCTAACAGTATTTTGTATAATAAAATATAAAATTAAATATAAAAAGACGTTAAACGTGAAAATCGTGTAAACTACACAAGTGTCGAAATTTGAAAAGAAATTCGACTAGTTTATGAACTGTGCGCTTAGTAACAACGTTCATTTGAACACTCGTGCAGTTTACACACCTTAAATAAATGCGTCGTCTACTTGTCTACTTTGAAATGAGGAAAATATAAATACCTTAAATTTGTTTGACATCAGAGAAATAGGCAAAAATAAAGCAGCGGCAGGGCGGCGGTTATCTTTTCAGACGACGGGGGGGTGAAGTGGCGGCCAGTCGTGCTACTTCGGTGATATGTATCAGGCTTTTAACTGGAGAGCGACGACTACATTTATCAAGCTCGCAGCGCGGCGTTTTCGTCTCCTGTGTTCTTCTTCTTCTTCTTTTTTTTTGTAGGTCGGGTGGAAGAATGTCCGTGCGTTCACTGACACAGCTGGGCGAATCTCTTTTCTTCTGTTCTCCTTCTCCCTGGTCCCCTCCTTTTATAATCGTAAACCGGCTCCCAGCGGCTGTCATATTTTAGGCCTTTATTTTCGGCGGGGAGCTCTGCCATTGGTTCATAATTCTTTTTATGGTTTCTTATTTTTCTTTTTCCAAACGGAAGCGATGCGTGGAGCCATGTGCAAACGAAGATTTTTTTTATTTTGTCTCTATGCTGGAGACGTTAGCATCCGGTTGGCATGTTCCCACAAGTTTGAAGAGTGAATGTAGACGTGTGTGCGTCTGTGTATGTGTGTGTTAATGCAAGTGTGTGTGTATGTGGGTGTGTGCGTCGTTGGTGGACGAGAGCGTAGACACATTCTCTGTCTCTTTCGGTCTCTCCCCCCTTTTCCCTCTCTGTCTGTCTATATAAAAGGACACGGAGAAGCGCGCGTGCGCGAGAGCGAGCGAGCGAGAGAGAGAGAGAGATATAGAGAGAGAGAGAGAGAAAGAGAGAGAGAGAGAGAGAAGCCGAAACTTTGAAAAGTTATAAAAAAATTAAAAAATAATTATATATATATATATATATATATATATATATATATATATATATATATATATATCATAAGCAGAAATTTATTTTTTATTTTACAAGCTGCCCCAGCGTAGTATTATCTCCAATCTCTCCATGTTAAGAACGGCTTTCTTGGAAGTGTTTTTTTTTTTTCAGAAAGCCGTTTTTATCATGGAGAGATTGGAGATAATACTACGCTGGGGCAGCTTGTAAAATAAAAAATATCAAAGAAAACTTCTTCGATATTTTTGGGTAAAATTTTCAAGTTAAATTCAATTTTATCCTATCTTATTAAATTATTGGCTGAAAGTACAGAATAGTTAACATGCTGAAAGTACAGAATAGTTAACATGCCCCTCTCTACATTAAGAATGGCTTTCTTAACTTTTAAGGTAATGATTTCTTAAAAAATTACAATTTAATAACGAAAAAAATAGTTTGTTTTTACGACCTACCCCAGCGTAGCATAAACACCCCAACCGAAAAGTCTTAGTAAAGAGAGAGGCAGGTAGGTATTTATTTTTTATTTATCTTATTTTTATTTAACATTTGATGTTTTTTTTATTAAATTGTTAGGTTAAAGTACGGAATAGTTACAAAACGCCCTCCTCTCCCCATTTTAAGAACGACTTCCGGAATACCCCCTCCAATCTCTCCATGTTAAGAACGGCTTTCTTGGGAGTGTTTTTTTTTTTTTTTCAGAAAGCCGTTTTTATCATGGAGAGATTGGAGATAATACTACGCTGGGGCAGCTTGTAAAATAAAAAATATCAAAGAAAACTTCTTCGATATTTGTTAAATTCAATTTTATCCTATCTTTTGCTTATTAAATTATTGGCTGAAAGTACAGAATAGTTAACATGCCCCTCTCTACATTAAGAATGGCTTTCTTAACTTTTAAGGTAATGATTTCTTCAAAAATTACAATTTAATAACGAAAAAAAAACCGGTTATTTTTACGACCTACCCCAGACCCCAACCCGAAAAGTCTTAGTAAAGAGAGAGGCAGGTAGAGGGGTGGGTGAAGGGCAGGAGAATTGGCACGTGTCAAACGAAGTTGAAATAAATCCATTTCGTTAACAAACTTTCAAATTCGATTGACACTTATGACACCCACCCCTGCCACCTCATGACAGCTTTTAACGGAAAGTTGATTTGTGTTGGTGTTGGTGTGTTTGAGTATTTGTGTGTACGTGTGTGTTCGTGTATGTGTGTGTTTATGCGAGTGTGTGTGTGTGTGTGTGTTTATCCAAGTGCGTATGTATGTGTGTGTTTTCTGTATGTGTGTTTTTATGCGAGTGTGTTAGAGTGTGTGCTTCTGTCTCTGTTTATGCTCCTGCCCCTCTTTGATGTGGAAGTACATATTCTCTCTCTCTCTCTCACTCTCTCTCTCTCTCTCTCTCTCTATCTCCATACTTAGTGGCAGGGGCACGGAGAAGCTAAAGAGAGAGAGAGAGAGAGAGAGAGAGAGAGAGAGGGGGGGAGGTTTAGTCATCTTACATAAACCATTCTCGGCTGGATTTAAATTTACAAAATATACGCTGAAACGGAAAATTAAGTTCGTGTTTTTATATAGATTTGAAATTAAGTTCGTGTTTTTATATAGATTTGAAATTTAAGAAACAGTAATTTACTATTAATAAAAAATAATCCTAATAATTTTTTTTTTCTATATATATATTTCGATTGATTTATGAGTCGACACTCACGGGTTAAATCAAGTCTAGGATGCGAGTTAATGCGACGAATAAATCGACAGTTGATGTTGAATTTTATGAGAAAATCACGATCATGTCATAGTCAATTCGAAAGCGATTTTGAAGCCTTTAAACTGTCATTAATTTATTTCTGGCTTGATGGGCCATCTATTTTACTTTACATTTCAAAATACACGCATTAATATCTCGAAAACGATTTGTCTGTCTGTGCTAATTTTCCTTGCGATATTCGTTTTCAGCATACCTGAACAAACTGAACGGTTCGAGTTTTCCGGGTACGATTTTTCCAGAGACGAGTTTTCCCGGGACAAGTTTTCCGGGCACTGGTATAAGTGCTATGGGTTCATGAGAGCACATCCCATTAAAGTACTTGTAAACAGGGATGCAACACTAAGGCGATGGGACAGACGTTGGAGATTGACCTATAGCACGCACGGGGCCTATTAGATTAGATACTCTTTTTTTTGTTGTTGTTGTGCTCGACGATAAAAACCGACTTCTTCATTTGTGTTTGCTTCTCATTTTCGCTTTTTCTCTGAAAAGTGTTTCGCTAATGTGAAAAAGAAAACATGTTCGAACGTTTGCTGACATTTATTGGATGTGTTCCTACCAGTATTTTGCTTAATTTTCGAGTTTGGAGCGATTATCGAGTCTCACAAGATGTCTGTAAAATGTCAGACACTTCTTTATTGTTCTAACTTAAAACCGTGCGCTACTTTTGTTTGTGTTAAATAAACGTTTTAAAATAAGTTAAAACAACAAAAATGTGATCTAGGTAGGTAGAAGAGTAACTTATCTTGCCTTTGGTAACATTCATTTTCTTATAATATTATTTGTTCACTACTTTTTCGTTTTGTTCTCTTGAATGCGAAATATTCGCCGTGGAATTTCCACGGGTCACGATTATTTCGTTTTATTAATCTTAAGTTTCATAGAATAAAAAGTTCAGACACAACTTTGTCGAGCGATTTATAATCGATTTCATTTAACTTCTGTTTGACCCCGGCACGTACGATCCTTTCTCTCCTTCCCCCACTCTCTCTCTCTTCTTTAGCTTGGTGACAAGCGATATGCTTATGTGTGCGTGCGTGTGTGTGTGTGTGTGTGTGTGTGTATGTGTGTACATGCGTGCGTATGTGTGTTGTCGTATTCACCAAAATTAAAAAAAATAAAAACTTTTTTCCCCGACCGACCGGATTAGGGTTGTGAGGTGTGGTTAGAGTTCATGAAAATAAATGTTAGCAATAAAAACTTTTTAAAACCAAGTTAGAAAAAAGAACACAATTTGCTTCCCCCACCAAATTATCATATTATTGGAGCGTCTAAATTAAGATTCTTCTTTTTTTTTTAGGCGATGTAATAAACCATATTTTAGAGTAGGGTGCCTCCTGTCTTTACTTTGGTTTGTATATTTTTCATGTAGCAAAAATGCTTCCGGGAGATCTTTTTAGGATTCTAAAGGTTTGCCTTTTTTTACACTTTTTATTATCTTCGAAAAATGTACACAAATGTAAACAAGCAGTTTACGATTTGAAAGGCATCGTTAAAATGATATTTTTCGCTAGTTCTTTCAACTTTATATTTTTATTTCATCGTCTTCAAGTCCAATGTAAATAAGTTCTTGATGAGCCGTTCCTCTTAAATAATCCAATTTACCAAATGTACACTTCTAACGATTACTATGATATTGTCCATTGACTACTGTACACACTTTAACCCTTATCCTCGAGTGGCCTCTGGGACTTGATAAGTAGTGATTCCTTTATATAAAAAAAAAAAATTTCACAACTTTGATGGTGAATCTATAGTCAGTCTGTGCTGATTTTCCTTGCAATATTCGTTTTCAGCATACCTGAACACACTGAGGGTTGGCCCCTTTCATATGCCGCCTGTTTAAACATGGTCGCCAGTGATTTACATTTCAAAATACACGCATTAATAAAACTAGCTCCAAAACTAGTAGTCTGTCTGTCTGTGCTAATTTTCCTTGCGATATTCGTTTTCAGCATACCTGAAAAACTGATGGTTGCCCCCGTTCATATATCACCTGTTCAAACATGGTCGCCAAGGATTTGCATTTCAAAATACACGCATTAATAAAACTAGCTCCCAAAATAAACTCTGTCTGTGTGTGCTAATTTTCCTTGCGATATTCGTTTTCAGCATACCTGAACAAACTGAGGGTTTGCCCCTTTCATAGGCCGCCTGTTCAAACATGGTCGCCAGTGATTTACATTTCAAAATATACGCATTAGTATCTCGAAATATACGTATTAGTATCTCGAAAACTATTTGTCTGTGCCTTGCGATAGTCGTTTTCAGCATACCCGAACGATTTTAAAATGGACAGTCCGAATGTTAACGAACCACACACACACAAAAAGACACACACACACACGTAAACTCAGTGAAAGTGTCTACTGTCGATAAGGTAGTTGTAAATTAGATTACTGGCTCTTATGAGTTTTAGTCTAACCATCCTTTACAACTGTGATACAGTAGAACAGTCCGTCTCTGGACAATTAGCAGTGTATCGCATAACTCAATGACAGTGTCGAATGTTGACTAGCTAGTTGTAAGTTAGGTTACTGGCTCTGATGAGTTACACTCTAACAACCCTTAATAACTGTGATATAGCGGAACAGTCCGTTTTTGGACAAGTGGCGGTGATCGCATAACTCATTGAAAGTGCCGAATGTCTATTAGCTAGTTGAAACTTAGATTACTGGCTTTAATGAGTTTCAGTCTAACCACACTTAATAACTTTGATACAGCGGAAGAGTCCGTCTGTTTCGCATAACTCATTGACAGTGTCGCGTGTCGATTAGCTAGTTGTAACTTCGTAGCCGAATGCCCCTTTAAGAAGAGACTTGAAGATAATAATTATTGTTATTTGTATTGTTATTCTTATCGTCCAGCCATGATGCACGTGCAGAAATCCATTTCCAACTCAACTGTGTTAAATAAAAACTTACTTCGAGACAAGAACGCCGACACTCGACTTCGAGACGAGTTTTCCCGGGACAAGTTTTCCGGGCACTGGTATAAGTGCTATGGATTCATCAGAGCACATCTCATTAAAGTACTTGTAAACAGGGATGCAACACTGAGGCGATGGGACAGACTTTGGAGATTGACCTATAGCACGGGGCCTATTAGATTAGATACTCTTTTTGTTTTTGTTTTTGTGCTCAACGATAAAAACCGACTTCTTCATTTGTGTTTGCTTCTCATTTTAACTTTTGCTCTAATAAGAGTTTCGCTAATGTGAAAAAGAAAACATGTTCGAACGTTTGCTGACATTTATTGGATGTGTTGCTACCAGTATTTTGCTTAATTTTCGAGTTTGGAACGATTGTCGAGTCACACAAGATGACTGTAAAATATCAGACACTTCTTTATTGTTCTAACTTAAAACTGTGCGCTACTTTTGTTTGTGTTAAATAAACGTTTTAAAATAAGTTAAAACAACATTTTCTTATATATTTATTTGTTTACTACTTTTTCGTTTTGTTCTTATTGAATGCGAAATATTCGCCGTGGAATTTCCACGGGTCACGGTTATTTCGTTTTATTAATCTTAAGTTTCATAGAATAAAAAGTTCAGACACAACTTTGT
>NC_136527.1:111087650-111222650 GCF_053919585.1 Euprymna scolopes | reverse complement strand
AAGATGGCGGCAATTTTTCACATGCTAAAACGATTAAAGTTGTTTTTTTTATAATTCAGTAATATTCAGGAACTTAACCTTCTAATTAATTAAAATTGACAAAAAAAAATCAATAGAAACCATTGTTTTTATCTGAAAACTATTTATCGACTAAAAAATTTTGTTCTGATAGTGTAGAAGTGCCAAAATATGCTTATGCAGTTATTTTTTTTTTAATCTTTAAATTTGTCTGACTTCATTTTCGCCGAATGGCTTTGTAAACAAGGGAGTGCCAATCTTAACAAAAGCCCTATTGCCAAACCAAAAAGGAGGAGATAATATCTAGGAGGATGGTCTCGTGACAAGAAAACGGACGCTACTCTATCAACCCCTCATCCGGAACAATACAACCTGATAGTTTTTATCCTACAAGTGTTATTTTAGTATTCGCTGTAGCCATGGTAGTGATACACGGGCAATTACTGATGGTCATTTTAAAAATGGAGAAGTATAATAAACGTGATGGTGAAAAGAAAATAAATGTTGTTGTTTTTTTGCCATTCATCAGGGGAAAACAGAAGATTTTTATTTCTATGGGGTGCGGGTCAACTTGCTTTTAGTGCCTATTTTCCAAAAAAATGTACAGACATCTTTAATTAGTAAAATTAACACAAACAATTGTAAAAAAAAAATGTAGTCAAGTGTGTGTCTGTGTCAATCGGCCAGGTTTTATTTCTTCCAGCCAGGTATGGATTTGTGTCAATCAGCCAGGTTTTATTTCTTCCGGCCAGGTGTGTGTCTGTGTCTATCAGTTGGGTTTTATTTGATCTTGTCAAGTGTCAGGCCCAGTACTCAAAACCTGATATTGAACAAATGTCAGAGAAATTATCTTTCTATACGAATGCTCAAAGACATGACTTGATTTCTTACGCTAAAGTAAATAATAAACATTTTGTCCATTTTATTGGGGGGGGGGGTAATAATATTCTACAGATGATGTGTAAGTAATTTCTGGCTTGAATTAAATTTTAAGGACAAAAGCCAAGTATTTATGGTTCTTCTGTCTTTCAAGGGAACCATTAATATTCTCTGGCGGCCCTGTCATATCAAAGACCCTGAACATTTTTACATACCAAACAGATAACATTGGCATAAACTGTAGGAAATGATGTAAAATTCATTTCCAGCTCCCTGTTTCCCTAACAGTACCAACATACAGAATTTAAATGTAATGTGAACAAACATCTTGCTTCTAAACCCCTATAAATCTGGCCCCTACCACAGTAGTCCCTTATGCTTCAGTGGCAATGTGTCTTGTTTAGAGTAAATAAAAGTTAAAAAATGAAAAAGAAAATGATGTTGAAAGTCAGCAATCCCCTGACAGGCTTATCTTCATTCTCATTTGCGATTTGACATAACCTTTTCGAGCATTCTGATGGGCATTTCAAACAGGAGCGACACAATGAACGCGACGCCATAGGAGATCGTAAGATGACCAATGAAAGCATAGATCTGGAATAAAAAGGAAAAAAAATAAAAGTGATTTTAAGGATTTAAAGTTTTGGTAATTTATTCTGGTTAGGCAAAAATCAAATATCGAAAAAAGAATAATTAAAACAGAGATGACCAACGAAAGCGTAGATGTGGAATAAAAACAAAAAATTAAAAGTGATTTTTAACATACTAAGGATTTAATGTTTTGGTAAATCATTCTGGCTAGGCAGAATCAAATATCCAAGACTTTGGAATTCCATTCCATGTCCCTGCTTCCCCAACTGTACTGGCGTGCAGAAGTTCGAGTGCAACGTGAACCGACATCTTGCTGCCCAAATCCCTACATAGTACCCCAGTAGTTGTTGCCCCTGATAGTAGCCCCCTACATCAAAGTGGCAATGTGCCTTGTTTGGGTTGAAAATGTAATTAAAAAAAAATATGATAAAGATGTATAAAAAGTGAAAACTTACAGTCGTTGCATTTGATAGGTAGAGTGGGGTCATGCTCATCCTCATACCAACCATGATGATAATGGGATGGAGGAGATAAGCACAATACGTTAAACGGTTCATTATGATCCAGAACTTCCAGGAAAGGATGTGGCTGATCATTCCTTAAAAGAAAAAAAAAAAAGATTTGTGTTAAAGCTGCATTTGAATAAAAACTGGCTAGGCAGAATCAAATATCGATTGCATAAGTCCCCCGATACAAATAAATAAAAAGAAATACACTACCAAATAATGTAAAATAAACTTACGTTAAAAGAAAAGAAATTACTTTTTTAGTGTGCGCAAAGGTGGCTGTCTGCATGAAAGAAGGAAGGGAGGAAAAAGGTGAAGACTTGAGAGCGTGAAAGAAAGAGTCCTACTACGTGTTGTGCTGAAGTAAGAGAAAGAGAGAGTCAAATAATGTTCCTTGGCGTGCAAGAAAATCTGTCATCTCAGCTACTGAATTCACTCGGCGAGCGTTCGCCTTGTGACTTGTCTTTCTGCTGGTGTCTGTTGTCTCTCTCTGACCAGAGAAGTTCTTGCTGTTTTATATTTTTTTAGAGGCTCCCAGAAGCTTGCAAGAATAAGTTTTTTAAATCGAGCCCTGATTGGTCAAAAAATCATATTTTTTATGAAGAAACATGCTTTCAACTACGGCCATTTCTCAAACATTCCGGCTTTTTGACCCAAGAGGTGTGGGTGGATGCTGTAATGCCCACGCAAATGAATTTATAAATTTCAATTTGTGCGTGTGCCTTAGAAAAATAAAAAAAAAAGAATAGCACCAAAGGCAATGACAATGAATAAAAGCTGGCTAGGCAAAATCAAATATCAGTTTGTGAGATTCATAGCTAGAAAGGAACAAGGATTTGTATTAAACTTAAATATCTTAGGATAAGAAACAATTGAGGAATAAGTATTGTTTTAAAGAAACTGAATGAGGTACTATTTTTAACTTTAAAGAACATTGTGCAACAACAATGAATACAAACTGGCTAAGCAGAATAAAATATCGATTTCAATACTCATTGCTAGTTGAATTTTACTTTGATTTAAATAGTGATACCTAGAAGCGAACAAGGGTTTGTATTAACCTTAGAAGTCTTAAGATAACACATTTGAGGAATAAGTATTTTTTTGAAAGAAACTGAAGGAAGCAGTTTTTGATGCAAAAAACAGTGGGCAACAACAATGAATAAAAACTGGCTAACCAGAATCAAATATCAATCTGTGAGATTTATTTGTTTCTTGGTCATTACTTACCTCCATTGCCTGATGCACAGATGATTATGACCCAGCTTACTGCCATCGCCCAGAGTGGGTGGGATACTACTTCATAGGCTGTATACTGGCTATTTAACCAGGTGAGTGGGTTTTCCTTATTCATTGTGTATTTGATGTATGACAGAAAAAGGCAAGTGCTGACCGCAAAAGTCCATCCACACAATTGGAGGCACTGGAAAAAAATTAAGAAAGAAAATCATTACATATATATATACATATATACTTAGGGAATAAGAACAAGAGTCTAAAGAGCAGAGTATATTTTAATGTATTAGTAAATTCATTAATACAATCAAAATAAAAAGAAAGAAAACAGTGCTCGTTGTAATGTAGATATATAATAAGCTCGATAGGCATATATATTCTAGAGCTATTTTAATATTGAGTAAGATGATTGATAATTTATAATTAAAATTAAAAGTATCCAATGACGATGGGATTTACATTTTTGGATTTTACCGTCATTGGATACTTTACCTTTCACCAGACTATCCATTCACATGAAATCACCGTTTTCTTCACCATATTCCTTCTGCTTTACTTATCAAGTAAGATCTTTGACTTACTTGCAGTTTCATCAAATACTTTTGTATGCAAAATCAGATCCCGCATTTTGTTAATTCCTACCCTCTGATAGGAAGGAAAGTATTTCTTCGAAATTTCACGGATTAAGGACTATCCACTTATTATTTCCTTTTCAGATTAAATATGTTTTTAACTCTTTTTAAAAGTGTTTTTTAACATGTTTAATTAACTATTTGCTCTTATTATAAGCTCTATCTCCTATTTGGTTTTATCGAGCTTTTACATCTGGTTGAGATAATTTTATAAATATTAATTCTTTAATATTTATAATATACTTTAATTTTACCATCTTGGATCATTTTGGTAAATTTAATTGTAATTTTTATTTTATATATATATATATATACATTAGATAGATCCTATGTTGAGAGAAAAGATATCTGGCTACTAACCTTTGGGAAACTGCGTTTTCTGCTCTTTTGCTGCAAGAAATATCCCAAGATGATTCCGATGAGAAAAGGACTAATTCGGCACCAAGGTTTCGTGTAGATGTCATCATTTATCACGCTACTGGAAACAGAAAAATAAATTGATTTGCAGGTAAGAAAATAGGAATGTGTTCTGATGAACTCTTTTCACTTGTAACCCATCGACGTACATATCCCTGACAAACCCGCTTAGCAATAACATCTCACCCCTTCACTGTTGATGTCCCTAAATGCCAGAAAGCTTTCTATTCTAATAATTTCTTCCCTCGAGCAGCTAAACTTTGGAATTCCCTTCCTGCTACCTGCTTCCTTGGTCGTACTGATATGCAGAAGTTAAAATGTAACATAACCCAACATCTTGGTAATCTTTCCTAGACATGGCCCCAAATAGTAACCCCTTACGCCCAAGTGACTATATGCTTTGTAAGGAGTAAAAAAAAAAGCATAACGAAAAGCTATAAGGTGGAAAATTAATTTTGGCCGACATTTGAATTACCTTCGTCACGTGACGTACGCAACAGAACTTAATTATCTCCCTTGTCTACATCTGTTGTTTTTTCTTTTAGTAAGCGTAATATAGTAATTTCGCTCCATTTGACAAATTTCTTTTTATATTAATAATTATTTTTCTACTCTTTTTTTATGTAGGAGTCACCAATTATCAAGGCCCAGAGGCCATTCGAGGGTAAGTGTTATTGAATGTACAGTAATCAAGGGCATAATATCGTAGTAAAAAAAAAATCTCCTTACTGTGCGCTTGGGTCTGGTAATCGTTGCCAAAGAATCACACTAGAGACGATGTAAGCACTGAACATCATGACGATTGTCAGGAACGCAAAAGATGGAAGCCTAAAAAATAAATAAATAAAATTGTTTATAAAATTAACGCAATACTGAAAAAACAAGAACATTACTTCTTGAATTGGAAGCCATGTTTAATTTCAGAAGAGTTTCCGATGGCTAGCTATTCTGTACAAGTCCTGGATATGAAAAATTTTCAATGGGTAGCTGTTCTGTACAAGTCCTGGACTTTATGATTTTAAAAGCAAAAGAACAAAAGATCCTTCTCATGTTGACACGAAAAAATTATGTGTTGGTATGCTAAATGATTCAATTTTTATGGAGAAATTCTGGTTTCTGATTGGTTGGTAACAGAACGTGAATTAATTTGATTCGTCAGTTCTAATCGGCAGCATTTGTCAATAGAATATCCCAACTTTCAGTGAGCATATCCCATTAGATACCAAAAATATTACAATAGGAGTCACCACTCATCAAGGCCTGGAGGCCACTCAAGGATAAGGGTTAAAGAGTGTACAGTAGTCAATGGGACAATATTGTAGTAATCGTTAATAGTGGAAATTTGGTAAATTGGATTACTTAACCATCAAGAACTTGTTTACATTGGACTTGAAGACGACGTATTGTAGTCAGTTGGAAAGCAGGCAAACGGAAGACAGTTCCACAGGTGTGCAGTTCTAAGAAAGAAGCTTTGTTCATGGAATCTACATTTAGGTTAAGGCACAGATAAAGAGATATTGATATTGGTTTCAGTTAGATGAGTGTTTTTCGTGAAAGTTTGGCAAGGGGGACCAAAGATTGGAGCTCATCCGAGCACTTGCGATTACATTCACACACATACGGATATGCAAATATATAAACTTTATATATATATATATATATATATATATATATATATATATATATATATATATAATAGAAAATATCCAGAACGACGTGGGTAATGTATAATATATCTAAAAAATGTACATATCTGGACAATACATATCGGATGAGGTGTGATTATATTATTTTTTCAATTTTATACATATATTTATATGCACCTTATATATTTTTCATTAATTAATAATTATAGAGATGATACAACTAAATGAAAATACAAATACATCGAGGACATTGCGAAGGCTGCTGTAAGTAAGGTGGGCTCCCTCTATCGTGCTAGAAGACTACTCACACCTGAGAGTATCCTGTACCTCTACAAGGCCACACACACACACACACACACACACACACACACATATATATATATATATTGTGGACAGAAAGTTGTTAGATGAGACAAGTCATTGGTACCGTCGGTTTCAAGCCCGATAGTTACGAGTTTAAGATATCCATATCAAACAGAGACGAGCATTGGCTGAAGAGAGTTTGATATGGATATCTTAAACGGTCTTAACTATTGGGCTTGAAACCGACGGTACCAATGACTTGTCTCATCTAACATTCTGTACACAAAATATAAAAACGCTCTTATATTTCGGATTTTCCTTTTAATTGAGCACTCTGCTGGATTTCTTTAAAAAAACTAATCATATATATATATATATATATATATATAGGTTCAGGTTTGAGGTGTTAAAAAATATTTCAATCTACACGGTATATAAAAAGTTTTAAAGAATAGTAAAACCCTCCTCCGAGAACCCTCCCCCCCACCTCGTCCTCCTCCAAAAAGCCTTTGCCGGACATACAAAAAATACTTGATTCTGGTTAGGTAGTTTTTCTTGTTGATAGTTTTAGCATATCATTATGAAGAAAAAATGTCAATCGCTTTTATTTCTTCCAAAATATACTTTGTCAGGATCAGAATTATTTTCAAATGACCTCCATCTTAAAGAAAAGTTTCCTACAAAATTTATTGTGTGTGTACTCACAAAATAAACTGGCAAAGGATTATGGGAGATATGATGAAAAATTGCATATCATTCGCCAAATACCAAGTCCAAAACATACACTGAAAATAAAAAAATAGCAAAAAAAAAAAATATTTAATAAAGAATTGAAAGAACAAACAAACAAACAAACAAAACCTGCTAACTAAGAGCAAACCCTTGTGTTTGCAGCATTTCGATAAAAATAGATTTTTAGTCGCATGAAAACGACTCTATAAGTCACTCCGTCTGTCCGTCCGTAACACTTTTGTGCTTGGCCTTTTTGGTTAAGGTCAAAGGTTTGTTGTTAATAGATGCTGTTCTCAGCTATTTTAGCTTTTGTTGGCCTTTTAGCCAAGATCAAAATCTCAAATCCCTCGTCACAAATGACATTTTATTAATATTGTTATCTTTTTTGTATTTTTTGATATGAATAAAAAATGTTTTAAAATTGGGTTTAAGTAGGACACCCCTCCCATCACACACACACATAAATACAAATTTAAAGGAGTAACCATGATAAAAGGTATTTGCCGAGAAAAGATAAAGAAGAAGAGAAAAAATTACCCCATCTTCCAGCTTGAAGATGTTGTTGATGTAGAGTAAGTTTGTCCACCATCGACTCTGGCAGATCTCGCTGAAGTCAGACTGCCAATATGGCCCCTCAAACAGATTCGGAAGAATAAAAGTATAGACCATGAGGATCACCGCATAACAAGGGGTCAGCCTGGAAAGGAAAAGGGGACACTCATTATGCTGTTACCGAATGGGGTTTTAGACATGTGAGATGATGAAGGCCAGAGGGCAAAACGGCCGAAACGTTTTGACTATAACAACCAAGATGAGGAAGTCAATTCGACAATCTCAATAATTTGAAATCCAATATTTCGATTTTCAAATTTCGCTCTTATAACGAAGAAGCCTCCAATTTTTTAAATGGGAAGAGAGGGATCCCATGTTTTGAATGACGGCATCTTTTAGCAGTTTACGTTATCTAATGTTAAAAATACAACAAAAAAAAAAACACTAAAAAAATCCCCCAGGGCAACGCCGGGACATGGGTCCTGCTAATTAAAAACTAGACTTACCTGAGATAACGCCGTACATACATGAGAATCACCGTCTTTAACCCAATGTTTCCTTTGCGATAATAATTTTCCAAAAAAAAGTAGGTGACCAAAATCCCACTGAAATAAAATTAAAATTCCTTTTAGACTAACAGGGATTTCCAATTTAAAAAAAAAATTGACAAAAATAACGTATGATTATCAAGAGGTTAATCAGTGCAAATATACAACATATTTTAGATGGATGAGAGCGTTTCGTATATGTAAGTGTGTGTATATATATATATATATATATATATATATATATATATACATACAGGGGGGGTTTAGAGATTACCATGTAACAACTTTGAATCCCTGAAATACAAAATCATGTCCGACCGGTCGAAGAAGAAATAAACGTATCATCATGTGGTTTTGTATCTGCGTCTTCTGTGTTCATCATTACAACGAGAAAGGTAACGTGTTTATATTATATATATAATTATTCAGAATAATGAAATACAATAAATCTACTGGTGTGCAAATCCAGTGATTACCGGTCTGACAAAATATTATTGGGTGTAATATTTTATATAAGACTATCCCAGTTAAATAAAATTGCTCAATATACTAGATAGAGCAAATAAATCATAATTTAGGAATTTAAAATTTGTGATTTGAAAAAGTTAAATTTCAAATATAGAAATTTTATTGCATGCAAGACAAAGAATACAATATAGTAAAATTTTTGCTAATATTTTTCCTCGGAGGAGATGTATAAACATCGAAAACTCATGGGTTAAGGAAATATATTTTACTATACTGTATTCTTTGTCTTGCATACAATAACATTTCTATATTTGAAATGTAACTATGTAATATATTGCTGCTGGGCATTATGTAGACGTTCAGTGTGAATGAGGAGCCTGCGATATTATTGTAGCCCTTTTTTTAAAACTGTAAAAGTATTTATCTAAGTAATCTGGTTAATGTAGTGTCAGAATATATCTGGTTATTACGGTTTATCTCTAATATCCTTATAGCAGTATGTGACATATTTTCATTGTATGGATTGTATGGACACCCGGTGCGAACGGAAACCCCACGATATAACTATACCATCTTCAGACAAAATAGATACTACATTTGGATCCTAGCTAGAAGTCCAAATACAGCCCAAAAGCAACATCATTTTTTTATTGATTTTTTTTTTACATGGTTGTCACCACTTATCAAGGCCCGGAGGCCACTCGGGGATAAGGGTTATTGCTTTGATAAAGTGTCTTACTTAGTGGCATTCATTCATCCATTAGTCTGGACGATTTTTTTTTTACATAGCATCTTCGGTGGTCGGGAGATCCTATTTATTAAAGAAGAGGTATATAGAAGGTGACAACATACTACAAACATTAAATTAGCATATCTATATGTTACTAATTTAATTTTCGTAATATGTTATCACCTTCTAGCCTCCTTTTTAATAAATAGGGTCTCCCAATCAAATGATGTATAATCTGGAAACCGTAACACACATACGTACGTACATTAAAGGTAGTACGGTATTAATATATAGATTACTAGCAGTTGGGGGTAATTTGCGTAAAACACGTTTAAATATGATATTTTAATTTGTCCATATTTCGTATACATTATCATAGAGTCATGATTTCAAAAGTAAAAAAAAAGTGTTTGGGTGCCATCAGCTAGAATCGAAACCGAAACTTTATAATTCAAAGCTGGTTACGTTACCAACGTAGCACACATATAAACCAATTAAAAATTAAAAATAAACTAAGATGAATGTACAAAATGTTTAACAATTTTTTTCAATCATGACTCATTTTTGACCCCTTAAAAACAATTTTAACCGGCTAAAGATTCATAAAAGAACGGCCCGTAGAAAACACAATCATTCGAGGCCTCTAGGGCTGCTCTGCAACTTTTAGTTTCGGAGGAGATAGAGTTTGAAAATATGGCAACAGGCAGACAGACCGACTGACCGACAGACAGACATGTAACATTTTATATATTAGATGTATGAAATTATATATAATTTCATTAGATGTACAAAGCCGAAACTGTGTCATTCAAAGCTGGTGACGTTACCACTGTACCAACGTGACACTCATATGACCTGATTAAAAATAAATAAAGACGAATGTACAAAATGTTTAACGTTTTTTTTTTCAATTTTGACCCATTTTGACCCCTTAAAACTATTTTAAATGGCTAAAGACCCATAAAAGGCTGCTGCAAAGAAGGTGGGCTCTCTCTGCCATGCTAGAAAGCTACTTACGCCTTAAAGTGTCCTGCACCTCTATAAGGCCACCATTCGCTCATATATGGAGTACTGTTGTCACATTTGGGCCGGTGCATCAGCTGCTTGTCTCTCACTCCTGGTTCAAAAGAGAGTCGCCAACCTGATAAATCATGAACTGTCATCTAAGCTTCAGCCTCTGTCCCATCGACGAAATGTTGCATCCCTCTACCTGTTCTACATGTACTTTTATGGTGAATGCTCTGACGAACTACAAGCACTTGTACCTCCTCGACGTGACTACCCTTGACAAACCTGACAAGCAACTAAGTCCCACCCCTTCACAGTAGAGATCTCTAGATGTAAGAGAGCCTCCTACTCCAGTCATTTCTTCCCCAGAACCGCTAGACTTTGGAATTCCCTTCCGGGTCCCTGCTTCCCCAACTGTACTGTCATGCAGAAGTTCAAGTGTAACGTGAACCGACATCTTGCTGCCAAACTCTCTATATAGTACACCTGTCGCTTATGTCCCCGATAGTAGCCCCCTACTTTAAAGTGGCACTGTGCCTTGTTTGGGGTGAAAATTGATTGAAAAAAAAAGAACGGTTTGTAAAAAATCCAATCGTATGAGGCCCCAAATGCCGCTCTGCGACTTGGAGACAGACAGATAGACAATCATATAGCCGTTTTTGTATTAGATTGAAACAAAAAATAAATACTTATATTAATACACAAGCATAAAGATTCTGGTACCTGAGCAGAAAGAAAGTATCCACTGCGAAGGGCGCAGCTAACACAGCCTGGAAGGTGAAACGCTGATATAAATCAATTCCATCGACAATATTTTCTGGAAAATAAAATAAAACGAATTTCTAGAGAATTTGGTGTTAGATTCGTGCGGTTGTAATTTTTACATTTGTAGCAGTTTTTTCGGTCAATTTTTACGACGTGCCACAGGCGCATTATAAGCACCTCAAACTCTAGGTGTATCAGAAGCCACCATTAAAAATACGTGATAAGAACTTGAATAATTCAACATACTATCTTTCGAAGCTTATAACTACTTGAAAAATGTAATTCAAACCCTATTTTTTTTTTCAATGAAAGGAGCAAAGACCAAATTAAAAAAAAACAAATAACAAGGGGAATAGCAAATTATGCAATATTTTTTTTTAAAATCGGGTTTCTTTAAAGAAGATTTAAAAGAAAATCAACGAAATTTTACTTACTTCGATTATAATATACATATATATATATATACAAATTCCAAAAAATCACTTGCCTATAAAAAATACTATTCAATGGGTAATTCCATTGTTCATTGTTAAGAATTTATCCATATTTATACTTATATTCCATGTCCTTTTTAAATAAAATATTTTTTTAAACAGGGATTAAAAAAAACACGCTTACTCAGATGTTTTTTACTGTTCAAATAAAACCGTTCTTAACATGGGGAGGTTGGCTTTTTTATTGCATTTTTTCACAAAACGAGGCAAACAAACCAAAACAAAGAAAAAAAATTATTAAATTTTGCAGAATAAAAACTCCTTATTTTAAGGGAGGCATCTCTATTTTAGTAAGAATTGTGAGGAAAAAAATAAATTATTTCTTCAACTATTTTATTTAATGTGACAAAGTTATATAATACTAGCATGGGTGCCCGGCGTTGCCCGGGTGTTTGGAGGTGTATGCTGAGTAAAAAAAAAAAAAGGTCAATATTTTTAAACTTTGACCCCTATTATGACCCCTTAACATTTATTGTTTTGGGCTCAAATCAAATTATTAAGTGAGATCCATGTCCAAGGATCCTATATCTAAAATTTCAAGTGTTTAGACCCAAAATTGTCGAAGGAGTTTTGTAGAGTTCTCAAAAGGTCAAATCGTTGAACTTTGACCCCTTAACAGCCAAATTTCCGGCCGAAAACCGATCACCTAGATTGTCCCAAATCTCAGTACCCTGTATATCTAATTTCGAGTCGGTAGACTAAAAATTGACAGAGTTATTGCGTAGGGAAATGTACACAGACAGACACACAGACAGACAAACACACAGACACGTTCACTTTTATATATAGATTAATATATAAAAAAAAGAAAGTAAAATGCAACGATTTTGTAATTTTCTTAAACAAAACATTTAAATAATTGCAAGGAAAAAAAAATTTTATTACATTTTCACAACCAAAAAATTTTTGTCTCTTGCAATTATTCAAATTTTGGGTTTGTATTACTGTACACATAGAATCGAAAAAATTGTCAAAAAAATATATATATATATATTACAAATAAATGTTATCAAAGGCAAGCTAAGTTACTTTTCTACCTAACTGGATAATTTTTAGTGTTTTTATTCAATGTAACATGTTTATTCAGCTCGAAAAACATACAGTGTTTACCGATGTATTGGAAAATCTAAAATGGCGCCCGACTCTCTCTTTAACACATTAAATTTGGTAAAAGGTGTTATAAATAAAAAAAAACTAGACAAAATATTGTTAGAAATTCGCTCAATATATTTGACCGTGACATAACTTGACATATATTCGGTTGGTTTTTAATAGTATTTTGTCTAGTTTTTTTTTATTATGTTATTTTTATAACATTTATTTGTTATATATTTGTTTTTGACAACTTTTTCGAATCTATGTTTACAGTAATACGAACTCAATATTGCGGTTCAATAAGTTCATTGTAAATTAACAGCCTCACTTAAATCACCCCCCCTTCCTGCCTAAAAATGATATTCTACTTTTTTTGGGCGTTTACGTGTTGTTAATATTCTGAATGACTCGTCAGAAAGAAGAAGAAAAATAAGTCGAACTCTACGGTCCAAAAAGCTAAGAAACTTTTCTGTTCGTAACTTTTGCAGCCTATTAAGCTAAAAACACTAACATGTTTACTTTTTTATTTTTTCTCTTTTTCCTTATCACAGGTTTGACTTTAATCCTGAATATTTGTCTTGTTTTCTTATCTTTCTCCTAAATCTTTTTTGTCAAAAATACTATTATTAACCAATACGTTTTCTTATATTTAAAACGAGAAAACAAAAAGTCTCCCATGAAATTGAACATTTCCCAAATTATATTTGCATATTATCTGAAGTCCAAATTTTTTTTTCTTCTAAAGTATGCATTACTTCTAGCTAAAATTAATACATAACCCTAAAGGTATTACTTCTTAACAAGGTTTTTAAACGAGTTAAAAATAACCAGACTTTTTCAATTTTATAAAAGTTGCATTATAATAAAAAAGAAACCTAGAACCCCATCCTCCAACGTAGACATATTAGGCATATTTATTATGAGGTGGACCTGGAACGGTTTAACATCCCAGCTCAATCTAGATAAAGGCAAAAAGTATCCATGCATTAACATGGGAGGGGAGACTATCTTCAAGTACTATCCTAGTCCGTGAATGGGGTAACGGACTTATACTAAGTAGATATTAATAAGTCCTTCTCACCTTTTTTTTACTTTATTTTATTTTTTTTTTCTCAATGGAGAGTAGATAATACATGTGGATGTGTTATCGCCAGCTCCAGTAACTCTCGCTTCTCCTTTTTTGTCCTTCAGTCCTCATTTCCAATGAGTGATTTTTCTGACAAAGGGTGAAGAAAAAGCTGCTTTCCAGGTCGGTAGTACTTTGTAAAGAGTAGCCTGAGATGTCGGAAAATTTCTGTTTCTATGTCTATCCTTGTGGTCATGTCAATTGTAAGGGTGCTGGAGGTAAACGTTTCATCTGGACTGACATTACCCGCCTGATAGTCAAGGACCCGAACCTTGGATTAACCACTAAGGAGGCTGTCCTATCAGCAGGTGCAAAGTACCGGGGCTGCTGTATTGCCATTTGGTGAATGGATTCTGGACCATACTGTAGTTTCTGGTAGGGCCTCTCGATGCCATACTAGTGGGTAATTGTTACGGCTTTACCTTATCATGTGCTACAAAAAAAAATTTTCTTGTCTTTTTCTCTCTTATTTTCCCTCTCTGTCCTGCTCCAACCAAGTTTACCGACCTGCTCCACAAACCCCAAAACTTCAACAATCATGACAAATCTCAAAAAAAGAAACACGAATAAACCTAGAACCCCATCCTCCAACGTAGACCCCTACTACCAGGCCTCCTTCTCCAACATCAGGGGTTTACGTTCCAACCTTCCAGAGGTTGAAACACAATTACAGGAGACAAAACCGGACATATTCTTTTTAAGTGAAACTGGCATAGGGCCAACCACTTCTCTAGACGAATTCATAATTAAAGGATACTCTAACTTAACATCTAAATCTGACCCCATGGGCATGGAATATGTGCCTACATCAAAGATGGATTTCCATGTGGTAGGGATATTTCCAGAGAAGACCCTAATTTACCTTATATATGCTTCTGGGTTGCACTATCTTACACCACTGCATTTATATTTGCCCTCTACCGCCCCCACAATGGGGGGGTTACTATCTTTAAGAGCATATCTGAGAAAATTGACCACATCCTCTCTGCTCATCCTTCGGCTAACATTCACATTTGTGGTGACTTCAATTTCCACTCAAATCAGAGAGATGACGAGAGGAGGTTCTGTCATGACTTTGCCATTGCCTATGACCTCACTCAGATTGTTCACGAACCCACCGGTGTGACCGATACATCCGGTCAATATGCAAGCCTTCTAGACCTTTTCCTCACAACTTCTCCTGAGCTGTGTTCATGTTCCGTTCTATCTCCTCTGGGATCCTCTGACCACTCTGTTGTAGCAGTTAAGATAAAAATGAAATGTAATAAGTCTTCAGACGTACCTCGCCACCATACTGTATATCGATACTCTATGGCTGACTGGGATAGCTTCCGTACATTCATATCTGACCTACCTCTGCATTCCATGTTTAAAAAGGATGTGTCCTCTATAGTATCAGACCTGACCGAATGGTTAATTGTAGGCATAGACCGATTCATACCATCCAAAAATTCCAACAAAAACCTAACATCCAGCCATGGTTCTCCCCTCAATGTGCTGTTACCATCGCACACAGAAATCACTTTTTCCATAGCTACCAACGTAATAAATGTACTGAGACTAAAGCTGCTTTCAGCACTACCAGCAACCACTGTAAAAGAGTAATAAAAAATGCAAGAGGGCTATATGCTCAGTCTGTTAAATCAAAAGTAGCTGAGCAGCGGCTTGGTTCCCACCAGTTCTGGCAAATAGCAAACAGGATCTTGAACAGAAGCGTGCGTTCTATCCCAACTATCATCAATGGACCTGAGGTCATCTCGTCAGCATCAGACAAGGCCAGACTATTTGCCAAGAACTTTGCAGCTAATTCTACCCTTGCGACAATGGCCATCAACTCCCTGTATTTCCTCCTATAACAGACAACATGCTATGCAATATACAAATATCTGTGCGTGAGGTCGCCAAGCTAATCAAGAACCTTGATTCCAGTAAAGCAACTGGCCCTGACGGCATTCCAGTTATAGTGCTGAAAAAGATCCAACCAGAACTTGCCCCCATACTTACAAAACTGGTAGGTAAGGTATGGCATAAAGGCCTACTTCACAAGATTTCCAGCTACGATATTTTTGGAAATGTTTTCTCACTCATTAAACCATTTCTCTCTGATAGGCTCATAAGAGTAGTGGTCGATGGGCAGAAATTAGAGGCCCACAGTATTAATGCTGGAGTCCTCCAGGGGTCCATCCTGGGCCCAACTCTCTTCCTGATCTACATCAATGATCTCCCAAAACACATACTTAAATCATTCGTTGACATCTATGCTGATGACACGACCATATATGGCAACACATCAAAGGCCGTAAATGACAAAGTTCTTTCTAATTCTCTCTCCTCTGATCTTGAGCACGTGGTACAATGGAGGAAGACGTGGCTGGTCACTTTTAATGCATCTAAAACCAAGCTTCTATCTTTACATCATCAACGCTCTGATTTCCATCTGGCATCAATTGAAATGGATGGCTCCATGTTTTGACAAGCTTCTGGGTTTGACCTCTACTCCTGATCTGAAATCGAACACGTACATCAAATCTGTTGCCAGGGACGCTGGGAAAATGGTGGGATCCTTCTACTGCTCCAGAAGATATCTCACTAATGATGCAATTCTCTATCTGTATAAAAGCCAAGTACATCCAAGGATGGAGTACTGCTGCCACATCAGGGCAGGAGCTGCTAAAAACAGCCTACCCTGCCTTGACAGAATACAAAATAGACTTTGTGGTTTAGTGGGGGATGGCCTTTTCTCTTCCCTGCAACCTCTCTCCCACAGAAGAGACGTTGCGAGCCTGTCTTTGCTTTATCGTTATTTCCATGGCAAGTGCTCGTCTGAGCTCTAATCTCTCGTCCCCCCTCGCCAATCTTTCATGAGAAACACCCGTCTGGCTGAAACTACTGTCAATAATTTTCCCCACTCTTTATCTGTGCCTAAATCCAAACGTAGATTCCAAGAACAAAGCTTCTTTCTCAGAACTGCACGCCTGTGGAACTCTCTTCCATTTGCCTGTTTCCCACCTGACTACAACTTGGATGTCTTCAAGTCCAACATAAACAAATTCCTGACAAACCGCCCCCTTAATTAAGACACTATCAAATCTCCAATACTAATGATTACTACAATACTATCTCATTGATTACTGTACACGCAATAACCCTTATCCCTGAGTGGCCTCCGAGCCTTGATAAGTGGTGACCCCCATGTAAAAAAAAAATAAATAAATGTTATCAAAGTCAAGATAAGTTACTTTTCTACCTAACTGGGTAATTTTTAGTGTTTTAATTTAATGTAACATGTTTATTCAGCTTGAAAAACATACAATGTTTACCGATGTATTGGAAAATTCAAAATGACGCCCTACTCTCTCTTTGACATGGTAAGTTTTGGAAAAGGAGTTATAAATAAAAAACTAGACAAAATACTGTTAGAAACCAACCGAATACATGTCATCCTATGTCACGGTAACATATATTGGGTGAGTTTCTAACAGTATTTTGTATATACTTTTTATTTTTAACTCCTTTTCTCAAACTTACCGTCTCTGAGAGAGAGTCGGCAGCCATTTTTAACTTTCCAATACATCGGTAAACACTATGTTTTTCGAGCTGAATAAACATGTTACATTAAATAAAAACACTAAAAACATATCCAGTTATGTAGAAAAGTAACTTATCTTGCCTTTGGTAACATTTATTTGTTATATATTTGTTTTTTTGACAACTTTCTCGAATCTATGTGTACAGTAATACAAACCCGCGATATTTTTTAAATAGTATTTTCAAGTTTTACGATATCTTTTATTATTATTAAATTGTTATGTGAAAGTACAGAATAGTTACATAACACCCTCTTCTCCCAATGTTAAGAATGGCTTTCTAAATAACAACGTTATTAGCAAGGTTCCGTTTCCTTGTCATCGATATATGTATTGAGCTTAAAACGATTGGGAGAAATGATTGTGGAAAAATTATCGGATCTAAAAAAAAATAAACTAAGGCTCTTTGTGCACGAGCCTTTTCTAGTCTCACACAAAAACACGCGTTCACATCTGAAGCCATATTTCTTGTCATATACATCCGCTTACACAAACATACGCGCACGCGTCCACACACATACATATATTCACGTTTGCATATATACACTCACATTCACGTGTATACACACACACGCTAACGTACACACATGTACTCACATACACGCACATGTGGGCAACGTCACTTCCCCTTTGAAGGAAATCCACACATGCGCAAAAGACCACCGGAAACATCTATAAAAGCAAGAGACAAGCTGTTTCCTACCCTTTTCAATTTGGCTTCCGAGCTTTCGGAAGGCGCGCACGCCCGCGCACGTCACGTCCCCTGCTACTGTATGTGGGACAAAAAGCAAACAGACAGTACATACACTTTATACGCTTTCTCTCTCAATGAACTGGATTGACATTCTCACTCTTTCTCTCTATATATATATACAACTTGTGCCTGAGAATACCTTCGCGTAGCTGACTGCTAACATGGCGCACAGCTTTACTAATGTCAACCCTCTATCTTTTTCTTTATCTACACGTGGGACTATCATTCCCATTTCCACTACATTATTCACTTCTCTTACCACGCGCGAACAAGCGAAGGTGACTCGAACGTGAGATGAACACACATTTCCTTTTCTTTCTATACTAACAGTCCCGCAACAAACGATGGTGACACCCGCACAGACATGAACACGTGTTATACCTAAAACATTCATTCTTCAACAGTGAATAAACGACACGTTTATTTTATCCAGCAATTGAGTTTTTGTTTCCTTCATTCCATTCGTTTCATTATTTTCTTTTGTAGCGAGTTAGGGTATTTATATCCTGGCTCGCAACATTTGTCATTGGCGAAAATATAGTAGTATTGAATATTTAGGAAATTTAAGTAAGAAATAAACAATAAATTTTGTCTTTGGACATTTTATTCAAATATATATTTTTTTATCACGTAAGATTTTTATTTATTTATTTTTTTAAATATTTTTTTCTATGTGTACAGTAATACAAACCCGCAATATTTTTCTTAAAAAAAAATTTGAATAATTGTATGAGAAAATTTTTTGTTTTTTCAACCCAAACAAGGCACAATGACATTTTGATGGGACATGAATTGCAGTGAGACCCACATAGGGAGTTTACACACTTGTTAGGTTTACTAACCCTAACTCGCACGTTTTGGACGCTGATGCAAAGACAAGGAAGACAAGGAATAGCTACACTCACTTTTTTTCCGTTAGTTTCCTAGTACTTTTGCAAATAAAACGTAGTGGTCGTGATCCCCGGTCTGCGCAGACGTTCTTCTTTTTATTTTTTTTATTTATTTTTTTTTTTACATATGCGTCACCACTTATCAAGGCCGATAGGCCACTCAAGGATAAGGGTTAAAGAGTGTAGAGTAGTCAAAAGGACAATCAATAGTAATGGAAGTTCGGTAAATTTGTTAACTTAAGTGGAACGGCTCATCAGAAACTTGTTCACGTTAGACTTGAAGACAACCATATTATAGCCAGCTGGAAAGCAGGAAAACGGAAGACAATTCCATAGGCGTGCAGTTCTAAAAAAGAGCTTTGATCATGGAATCTATGTTTAGGTTTAGGCACAGATAAAGAGTGGGGAAAATTATTGATAATGTTTTCAGCTAGTCTAGTGTTTCTTGTGAAATTTTGGTGAGGGGGGACCATAGATTGAAGCTCACTCGAACACTTTCCATGAAAATAACGATAAAGCAGAGACAAACTCGCAACATCTCTTCTGTGAGATAGAGGTTGCAGCGAAGAGAAAAGGACATCTCCCACCAGGCCACGAAGTCTATTTTGAACCCTATCAAGGCAGGACAAGTCCTTTCTAGCAGCTCCAGCCCATATGTGGCAACAGTATTCAATCCTTGGACATATCTGGCTCTTATATAGATAGAGAATTACATCAGCAGTGAGATATCTATCTTTTATAGCCTTTATTTTCTCCCTAACCCTGACATACCTTCGCACACGGCACGGCATTTGCACAGTCACCCCGCACTCTGTTACATATCTATCTACATTACCGCAGGGCTGCTTTCCAGCTAACTATAACATGACCATTTTCAAATTTAATGTGAATAAGTATAAATTTTATATATAATACTAAATTGATTTTAACAATAATATATTTTATTCAATAAATTTTATATATAATACTACATTGATTTTAACACTAATATATTTAATTCAATAAATTTTATATATAATACTTTATTGATTTTAACAATAATATATTCAATTCAATAAATTTTATATATAATACTTGATTGATTTTAACACTAATATATTCAATTCAATAAATTTTATATTTAATACTAAATTGATTTTAACAATAATATATTCAATTCAATAAATTGTATATGTAAGGCTTTGTTGATTTTAACAATAATATATTTAATTCCATAAATTTTATACATAGTACTTCATTAGGTTTCATAATAATATATCCAATTCAATAAATTTTATGTATAATACTAGATTTATTTTAACAATAATATATTTAATTCAATCAATTTTATACATAATACTTAATTGATTTTAACAATAATATATTCGGTGCTGGATATGACTTTAAACTATATCCGATGGTGAGGCCGCAGCTTGCAGGTCTTAGGGAGTGTGGAGCCACCGTTTAATTGCAATGGCTCCCAGGTCCATTCTAACCAGGAGTGGTAGTCCCAACTATTGCTTAAATAGAATACGACTTAAAAAAACAAATATACTCTATTAAAAAATTTAATATATAAGGCTTATTGATTTTAACAATAATATATTCAATTCAATATATTTTATACATAATACTTAACTGATTTTAACAATAATATATTTAATTCATTAAATTAATTCATAATACTAAATTGATTTTTACAATAATATATTCCATTCAATAAATTTTATGTATAATACTAAATTGATTTTAACAATAATATATTTAATTCAATAAATTTTATACATAATACTAAATTGATTTTAACAATAATATGTTTAATTCAATAAATTTTATACATAATACTAAATTGATTTTAACAATAATATGTTCAATTCAATAAATTTTATACATAATACTAAATTGATTTTAACAATAATATGTTTAATTCAATATATTTTATACATAATACTAAATTGATTTTAACAATAACATGTTCAATTCAATAAATTTTATGTATAATACTAAATTGATTTTAACAATAATATATTCAATTCAATAAATTTTATGTATAATACTAAATTGATTTTAACAATAATATATGTAATTCAATAAATTTTATACATAATACTAAATTGATTTTAACAATGTTATATTTAATTCAATAAATTTTATACATAATAATTAATGTATTTTAACAATAATATACTCAAGTCAATAAATTTTATACATAATACTAAATTGATTTTAACAGTAATATATTCAATTCAATAAATTTTATACATAATACTTAATTGATTTTAACAATAATATGTTCGGTCGTGGATATGACCTTAAACTATATCCGATGGTGAAGCCCCAGCTTGCAGGCCTTAGGGATAGTGGAGATACCTTCTAATGGCAATTGCTCCCAGGTCCACTCTGATCCGGAGTGGTAGTACCTGTAAGGCTTCCAACTATGGGTTAAACAGAATACGACTTAAAAATCAATACACTATATTAAAAAATCGGCATTAAATGACCTGAAAAATAAAACAACCAACCAACAATAATAAGGGTGGCCAAAAAGTCACGAACCAATGAACTTTTAATTTGAATAAATGTTACTACTATAACTTTTTTAATTTAGAATAATTGAGATAAAATTAATAAACATTGGTGCGTGATTTTGTGGCCACTCTGGAGGTTTAATTCAATAAATTTTATACTTGATACTTAATTGAGTTTAACAATAATATATTTAATTCAATAAATTTTATATGTAATACTTAATTGATTTTAACAATAATTTATTAAATTCAATAAATTTTATATATAATAATATATAATAAATTTTATATATGATACTAAATTGATTTTAACAATAATATATTTAATTCAATGAATTTTATATATAATACTTAATTGATTTTAACACTAATATATTTAATTCAATAAATTTTATACATAATACTTAATTGATTTTAACAATAATATATTCAATTCAATAAATTTTATATATGATACTTAATTGAGTTTAACAATAATATATTCAATTCAATAAATGTTATACATAATACTTAATTGATTTTAACAATAATATATTTAATTCAATGAATTTTATATATAATACTTAATTGATTTTAACACTAATATATTCAATTCAATAAATTTTATATATGATACTTAATTGAGTTTAACAATAATATATTCAATTCAATAAATTTTATATATGATACTTAATTGAGTTTAACAATAATATATTCAATTCAATAAATTTTATATATGATACTAAATTGATTTTAACAATTATGTATTTAATTCAATGAATTTTATACATAATACTACATTGATTTTAACAATAATATATTCTATTCAATATATTTTATACATCATGCTCAATTGATTTTAACAATAATATATTCAATTCAATAAATTTTTTCCAATACTAAATTGATTTTAACAATAATATACTCAATTCAATAAATTTTATATGTAATACTAAATTGATTTTAACAATAATATATTCAATTCAATAAATTTTTTCCAATACTAAATTGATTTTAACAATAATATATCCAATTCAATAAATTTTTTCCAATACTAAATTGATTTTAACAATAATATACTCAATTCAATAAATTTTATATGTAATACTAAATTGATTTTAACAATAATATACTCAATTCAATAAATTTTATATGTAATACTAAATTGATTTTAACAATAATATATCCAATTCAATAAATTTTTTCCAATACTAAATTGATTTTAACAATAATATACTCAATTCAATAAATTTTATATGTAATACTAAATTGATTTTAACAATAATATATCCAATTCAATAAATTTTATATGTAATACTAAATTGATTTTAACAATAATATATTCAATTCAATAAATTTTTTCCAATACTAAATTGATTTTAACAATAATATATCCAATTCAATAAATTTTTTCCAATACTAAATTGATTTTAACAATAATATACTCAATTCAATAAATTTTATATGTAATACTAAATTGATTTTAACAATAATATACTCAATTCAATAAATTTTATATGTAATACTAAATTGATTTTAACAATAATATATCCAATTCAATAAATTTTTTCCAATACTAAATTGATTTTAACAATAATATATCCAATTCAATAAATTTTATATGTAATACTAAATTGATTTTAACAATAATATATCCAATTCAATAAATTTTTTCCAATACTAAATTGATTTTAACAATAATATACTCAATTCAATAAATTTTATATGTAATACTAAATTGATTTTAACAATAATATATCCAATTCAATAAATTTTATATGTAATACTAAATTGATTTTAACAATAATATATCCAATTCAATAAATTTTTTCCAATACTAAATTGATTTTAACAATAATATACTCAATTCAATAAATTTTATATGTAATACTAAATTGATTTTAACAATAATATACTCAATTCAATAAATTTTATATGTAATACTAAATTGATTTTAACAATAATATATTCAATTCAATAAATTTTATACATAATACTTAATTGATTTTAACAATAATATATTCAATTCAATAAATTTTATATATGATACTAAATTGATTTTAACAATTATGTATTTAATTCAATGAATTTTATACATAATACTACATTGATTTTAACAATAATATATTCTATTCAATATATTTTATACATCATGCTCAATTGATTTTAACAATGATATATTCAATTCAATAAATTTTTTCCAATACTAAATTGATTTTAACAATAATATACTCAATTCAATAAATTTTATATGTAATACTAAATTGATTTTAACAATAATATATCCAATTCAATAAATTTTATATGTAATACTAAATTGATTTTAACAATAATATATCCAATTCAATAAATTTTATATGTAATACTAAATTGATTTTAACAATAATATATCCAATTCAATAAATTTTATATGTAATACTAAATTGATTTTAACAATAATATATCCAATTCAATAAATTTTATATGTAATACTAAATTGAGTTTAACAATAATATATCCAATTCAATAAATTTTATATGTAATACTAAATTGATTTTAACAATAATATATTCAATTCAATAAATTTTATATGTAATACTAAATTGATTTTAACAATAATATATCCAATTCAATAAATTTTATATGTAATACTAAATTGATTTTAACAATAATATATCCAATTCAATAAATTTTATATGTAATACTAAATTGATTTTAACAATAATATACTCAATTCAATAAATTTTATATATGATACTAAATTGATTTTAACAATTATGTATTTAATTCAATGAATTTTATACATCATACTACATTGATTTTAACAATAATATATCCAATTCAATAAATTTTATATGTAATACTAAATTGATTTTAACAATAATATATCCAATTCAATAAATTTTATATGTAATACTAAATTGATTTTAACAATAATATATCCAATTCAATAAATTTTATACATAATAATTAATGTATTTTAACAATAATATACTCAAGTCAATAAATTTTATACATCATGCTCAATTGATTTTAACAATAATATATTCAATTCAATAAATTTTATATGTAATACTAAATTGATTTTAACAATAATATATCCAATTCAATAAATTTTATATGTAATACTAAATTGATTTTAACAATAATATACTCAATTCAATAAATTTTATATGTAATACTAAATTGATTTTAACAATAATATATCCAATTCAATAAATTTTATATGTAATACTAAATTGATTTTAACAATAATATACTCAATTCAATAAATTTTATATGTAATACTAAATTGATTTTAACAATAATATATCCAATTCAATAAATTTTATATGTAATACTATATTGATTTTAACAATAATATACTCAATTCAATAAATTTTATATGTAATACTATATTGATTTTAACAATAATATATTCAATTCAATAAATTTTATATGTAATACTATATTGATTTTAACAATAATATACTCAATTCAATAAATTTTATATGTAATACTAAATTGATTTTAACAATATTATATCCAATTCAATAAATTTTATATGTAATACTAAATTGATTTTAACAATAATATATCCAATTCAATAAATTTTATATGTAATACTAAATTGATTTTAACAATAATATATCCAATTCAATAAATTTTATATGTAATACTAAATTGATTTTAACAATAATATATCCAATTCAATAAATTTTATATGTAATACTAAATTGATTTTAACAATAATATATCCAATTCAATAAATTTTATATGTAATACTAAATTGATTTTAACAATAATATATCCAATTCAATAAATTTTATATGTAATACTAAATTGATTTTAACAATAATATATCCAATTCAATAAATTTTATATGTAATACTAAATTGATTTTAACAATAATATATCCAATTCAATAAATTTTATATGTAATACTAAATTGATTTTAACAATAATATACTCAATTCAATAAATTTTATATGTAATACTAAATTGATTTTAACAATAATATATCCAATTCAATAAATTTTATATGTAATACTATATTGATTTTAACAATAATATACTCAATTCAATAAATTTTATATGTAATACTAAATTGATTTTAACAATAATATATCCAATTCAATAAATTTTATATGTAATACTAAATTGATTTTAACAATAATATATCCAATTCAATAAATTTTATATGTAATACTAAATTGATTTTAACAATAATATATCCAATTCAATAAATTTTATATGTAATACTAAATTGATTTTAACAATAATATATCCAATTCAATAAATTTTATATGTAATACTAAATTGATTTTAACAATAATATATCCAATTCAATAAATTTTATATGTAATACTAAATTGATTTTAACAATAATATATCCAATTCAATAAATTTTATATGTAATACTAAATTGATTTTAACAATAATATACTCAATTCAATAAATTTTATATGTAATACTAAATTGATTTTAACAATAATATATCCAATTCAATAAATTTTATATGTAATACTATATTGATTTTAACAATAATATACTCAATTCAATAAATTTTATATGTAATACTAAATTGATTTTAACAATAATATATCCAATTCAATAAATTTTATATGTAATACTAAATTGATTTTAACAATAATATACTCAATTCAATAAATTTTATATGTAATACTAAATTGATTTTAACAATAATATATCCAATTCAATAAATTTTATATGTAATACTAAATTGATTTTAACAATAATATACTCAATTCAATAAATTTTATATGTAATACTAAATTGATTTTAACAATAATATATCCAATTCAATAAATTTTATATGTAATACTAAATTGATTTTAACAATAATATACTCAATTCAATAAATTTTATATGTAATACTAAATTGATTTTAACAATAATATATCCAATTCAATAAATTTTATATGTAATACTAAATTGATTTTAACAATAATATACTCAATTCAATAAATTTTATATGTAATACTATATTGATTTTAACAATAATATATTCAATTCAATAAATTTTATATGTAATACTAAATTGATTTTAACAATAATATATTCAATTCAATAAATTTTATATGTAATACTAAATTGATTTTAACAATAATATATCCAATTCAATAAATTTTATATGTAATACTATATTGATTTTAACAATAATATACTCAATTCAATAAATTTTATATGTAATACTAAATTGATTTTAACAATAATATATTCAATTCAATAAATTTTATATGTAATACTAAATTGATTTTAACAATAATATACTCAATTCAATAAATTTTATATGTAATACTAAATTGATTTTAACAATAATATATTCAATTCAATAAATTTTATATGTAATACTAAATTGATTTTAACAATAATATATCCAATTCAATAAATTTTATATGTAATACTATATTGATTTTAACAATAATATACTCAATTCAATAAATTTTATATGTAATACTAAATTGATTTTAACAATAATATATCCAATTCAATAAATTTTATATGTAATACTATATTGATTTTAACAATAATATACTCAATTCAATAAATTTTATATGTAATACTAAATTGATTTTAACAATAATATATTCAATTCAATAAATTTTATATGTAATACTAAATTGATTTTAACAATAATATACTCAATTCAATAAATTTTATATGTAATACTAAATTGATTTTAACAATAATATATTCAATTCAATAAATTTTATATGTAATACTAAATTGATTTTAACAATAATATATTCAATTCAATAAATTTTATATGTAATACTAAATTGATTTTAACAATAATATACTCAATTCAATAAATTTTATATGTAATACTAAATTGATTTTAACAATAATATATTCAATTCAATAAATTTTATATGTAATACTAAATTGATTTTAACAATAATATATTCAATTCAATAAATTTTATATGTAATACTAAATTGATTTTAACAATAATATATCAAATTCAATAAATTTTATATGTAATACTAAATTGATTTTAACAATAATATATCCAATTCAATAAATTTTATATGTAATACTAAATTGATTTTAACAATAATATATCAAATTCAATAAATTTTATATGTAATACTAAATTGATTTTAACAATAATATATCCAATTCAATAAATTTTATATGTAATACTATATTGATTTTAACAATAATATACTCAATTCAATAAATTTTATATGTAATACTAAATTGATTTTAACAATAATATATCCAATTCAATAAATTTTATATGTAATACTAAATTGATTTTAACAATAATATATCAAATTCAATAAATTTTATATGTAATACTAAATTGATTTTAACAATAATATATCCAATTCAATAAATTTTATATGTAATACTAAATTGATTTTAACAATAATATATTCAATTCAATAAATTTTATATGTAATACTATATTGATTTTAACAATAATATACTCAATTCAATAAATTTTATATGTAATACTAAATTGATTTTAACAATAATATATTCAATTCAATAAATTTTATATGTAATACTAAATTGATTTTAACAATAATATACTCAATTCAATAAATTTTATATGTAATACTAAATTGATTTTAACAATAATATATTCAATTCAATAAATTTTATATGTAATACTAAATTGATTTTAACAATAATATATTCAATTCAATAAATTTTATATGTAATACTAAATTGATTTTAACAATAATATACTCAATTCAATAAATTTTATATGTAATACTAAATTGATTTTAACAATAATATATTCAATTCAATAAATTTTATATGTAATACTAAATTGATTTTAACAATAATATATTCAATTCAATAAATTTTATATGTAATACTAAATTGATTTTAACAATAATATATCAAATTCAATAAATTTTATATGTAATACTAAATTGATTTTAACAATAATATATCCAATTCAATAAATTTTATATGTAATACTAAATTGATTTTAACAATAATATATCAAATTCAATAAATTTTATATGTAATACTAAATTGATTTTAACAATAATATATCCAATTCAATAAATTTTATATGTAATACTATATTGATTTTAACAATAATATACTCAATTCAATAAATTTTATATGTAATACTAAATTGATTTTAACAATAATATATCCAATTCAATAAATTTTATATGTAATACTAAATTGATTTTAACAATAATATATCAAATTCAATAAATTTTATATGTAATACTAAATTGATTTTAACAATAATATATCCAATTCAATAAATTTTATATGTAATACTAAATTGATTTTAACAATAATATATCAAATTCAATAAATTTTATATGTAATACTAAATTGATTTTAACAATAATATATCCAATTCAATAAATTTTATATGTAATACTATATTGATTTTAACAATAATATACTCAATTCAATAAATTTTATATGTAATACTAAATTGATTTTAACAATAATATATTCAATTCAAGAAATTTAATATGTAATACTAAATTGATTTTAACAATAATATACTCAATTCAATAAATTTTATATGTAATACTAAATTGATTTTAACAATAATATATCCAATTCAATAAATTTTATATGTAATACTATATTGATTTTAACAATAATATACTCAATTCAATAAATTTTATATGTAATACTAAATTGATTTTAACAATAATATACTCAATTCAATAAATTTTATATGTAATACTAAATTGATTTTAACAATAATATATCCAATTCAATAAATTTTATATGTAATACTAAATTGATTTTAACAATAATATACTCAATTCAATAAATTTTATATGTAATACTAAATTGATTTTAACAATAATATATCCAATTCAATAAATTTTATATGTAATACTAAATTGATTTTAACAATAATATATCCAATTCAAGAAATTTAATATGTAATACTATATTGATTTTAACAATAATATATTCAATTCAATAAATTTTATATGTAATACTAAATTGATTTTAACAATAATATATCCAATTCAATAAATTTTATATGTAATACTATATTGATTTTAACAATAATATATTCAATTCAAGAAATTTAATATGTAATACTAAATTGATTTTAACAATAATATACTCAATTCAATAAATTTTATATGTAATACTAAATTGATTTTAACAATAATATATCCAATTCAATAAATTTTATATGTAATACTATATTGATTTTAACAATAATATACTCAATTCAATAAATTTTATATGTAATACTAAATTGATTTTAACAATAATATACTCAATTCAATAAATTTTATATGTAATACTAAATTGATTTTAACAATAATATATCCAATTCAATAAATTTTATATGTAATACTAAATTGAGTTTAACAATAATATACTCAATTCAATAAATTTTATATGTAATACTAAATTGATTTTAACAATAATATACTCAATTCAATAAATTTTATATGTAATACTAAATTGAGTTTAACAATAATATATCCAATTCAATAAATTTTATATGTAATACTAAATTGATTTTAACAATAATATATTCAATTCAATAAATTTTATATGTAATACTAAATTGATTTTAACAATAATATATTCAATTCAATAAATTTTATATGTAATACTAAATTGATTTTAACAATAATATATCCAATTCAATAAATTTTATATGTAATACTATATTGATTTTAACAATAATATATCCAATTCAATAAATTTTATATGTAATACTAAATTGATTTTAACAATAATATATTCAATTCAATAAATTTTATATGTAATACTAAATTGATTTTAACAATAATATATTCAATTCAATAAATTTTATATGTAATACTAAATTGATTTTAACAATAATATACTCAATTCAATAAATTTTATATGTAATACTAAATTGATTTTAACAATAATATATTCAATTCAATAAATTTTATATGTAATACTAAATTGATTTTAACAATAATATATTCAATTCAATAAATTTTATATGTAATACTAAATTGATTTTAACAATAATATATTCAATTCAATAAATTTTATATGTAATACTAAATTGATTTTAACAATAATATATCCAATTCAATAAATTTTATATGTAATACTATATTGATTTTAACAATAATATACTCAATTCAATAAATTTTATATGTAATACTAAATTGATTTTAACAATAATATATCCAATTCAATAAATTTTATATGTAATACTATATTGATTTTAACAATAATATACTCAATTCAATAAATTTTATATGTAATACTAAATTGATTTTAACAATAATATATTCAATTCAATAAATTTTATATGTAATACTAAATTGATTTTAACAATAATATACTCAATTCAATAAATTTTATATGTAATACTAAATTGATTTTAACAATAATATACTCAATTCAATAAATTTTATATGTAATACTAAATTGATTTTAACAATAATATATTCAATTCAATAAATTTTATATGTAATACTAAATTGATTTTAACAATAATATATCCAATTCAATAAATTTTATATGTAATACTATATTGATTTTAACAATAATATACTCAATTCAATAAATTTTATATGTAATACTAAATTGATTTTAACAATAATATATCCAATTCAATAAATTTTATATGTAATACTAAATTGATTTTAACAATAATATATTCAATTCAATAAATTTTATATGTAATACTATATTGATTTTAACAATAATATATTCAATTCAATAAATTTTATATGTAATACTATATTGATTTTAACAATAATATACTCAATTCAATAAATTTTATATGTAATACTATATTGATTTTAACAATAATATACTCAATTCAATAAATTTTATATGTAATACTAAATTGATTTTAACAATAATATATTCAATTCAATAAATTTTATATGTAATACTAAATTGATTTTAACAATAATATATTCAATTCAATAAATTTTATATGTAATACTAAATTGATTTTAACAATAATATACTCAATTCAATAAATTTTATATGTAATACTAAATTGATTTTAACAATAATATATTCAATTCAATAAATTTTATATGTAATACTAAATTGATTTTAACAATAATATATTCAATTCAATAAATTTTATATGTAATACTAAATTGATTTTAACAATAATATATTCAATTCAATAAATTTTATATGTAATACTAAATTGATTTTAACAATAATATATCCAATTCAATAAATTTTATATGTAATACTATATTGATTTTAACAATAATATACTCAATTCAATAAATTTTATATGTAATACTAAATTGATTTTAACAATAATATATCCAATTCAATAAATTTTATATGTAATACTATATTGATTTTAACAATAATATACTCAATTCAATAAATTTTATATGTAATACTAAATTGATTTTAACAATAATATATTCAATTCAATAAATTTTATATGTAATACTAAATTGATTTTAACAATAATATACTCAATTCAATAAATTTTATATGTAATACTAAATTGATTTTAACAATAATATACTCAATTCAATAAATTTTATATGTAATACTAAATTGATTTTAACAATAATATATTCAATTCAATAAATTTTATATGTAATACTAAATTGATTTTAACAATAATATATTCAATTCAATAAATTTTATATGTAATACTAAATTGATTTTAACAATAATATATTCAATTCAATAAATTTTATATGTAATACTATATTGATTTTAACAATTTTTTTAATTACATTTTCACCCCAAACAAGGCACATTGCCACTTAGTGTAGGGGGCTACTATCAGGGGTAACATCTACTGGTATGGTATGGGGGGATTTGGGCAGCAAGATGTCTGTTCACGTTACTCCTGCACGTCTCATACATTTGGGGAAGCAGGGACCTGGAATGGAATTTTTACACTAATATATTCCATTCAATAAATGCTGCAAAAAATAAAGCAACATATTATCGTTGCCGCATCGTTAGCACATCTACAATATACAATATGTAGAGTTTCTTTCCTAGAACTGCCTCTCTATGGAACACATTACCTAGGGGCTGCTTTCCAGCTGCCTAAAACATAGTCATTTTCAAATCTAATTTAAATAACTTCTTGTTGAGCGATCCTCCTGAATAATTAAGCCTTACCAGACTTCCGCCATTACTGATCACGTTGTCTTACCGTCTGCATAACAATTATTAACCTTTATCCTATAGTGTAGGGGTAAGCCTTGATAAACGGTGACCCTCTCCCCACCAAGTAAAAAAAAAAAATTTTATGTTAAACTGGAACAGAAAGTTAGACGTCAATGGGAACGGGAAAGGGTAAATAGACGTCAGTGGGCACTGGAACATGATAGCTGGATGTCGATGGGCTCTGGAACATGGTAGCTGCAGAAGGTGTTGGAAACTGCAGGAGGTTGAAGTCGGGAGGGAAGCAGGCAAGCGGAACAGAGTTCCACAGGCGTGCAGTTCTAAGAAAGAAGCTTTGTTCATGGTATCTACGTTTTGATTTAGGCACAGATAGGGAGTGGGAAAAATTATTGACGGTGGTTTCAGCTAGTTTGCATACAAGTTAAGAAATTTACCGAATTTCCATTACTAACGATTACTATATTGTCCAATTGACTACTGTACACTCTTAATCCTTATCCTCGAGTGGTCTCTGGGCCTTGATAAGTGGTTATGCCTATGTAAAAAAAAAAAGGGGGTAGATTGTGGTAGTTAGTCCTGAAAAGGGATGTTTGAACTACTGCTGCTAAAACACTTTGACTGCTGGGCTCAGTCGACTTGACTGGGTGCATCAGAGTTGCATTTTCGGAGGCTTTTTGCTCCCTGGTCAATTGTACTTGTTTTATAAGCGCTTCTATGGAATGTGCTCCAACAAACTTACTGAATCCGAACTCCATCAACGAATCACCCCTGATCAACTTGACTAGTAGAAACATTCCACCCATTCACTGTACAGGTTTTCAAAGAGAGAGAGAGAGAGAGAGAGACAGACAGACAGACAGACAGACAGACAGACAGACAGAGACAGAGTGAGATAGACTCTTCCACTGCTGGGTTAGGTCGATTTGACTAGGTGAGTTAAAGTAGCATTTCTGGAGGCGTCCTGCTCCCTAGCTGGCTTGTCACAATCAAAATAGTTTCAGATGTTCATTGACTGTGTTTATATTAATTTCTGTTCAAAATTGAAAGTCTGTTGTTTTTGTTTATTAGTGAAAAGTCAAGTTGAATATGTGTGTTCCCTCAATTGTGATAAAAACAAAATGGAAGTCGTTAAGAATGCATGTGCGGGGCCACTTTGAGGATTGTTGGTCATGTGTCTGAGAAAGACAAGAGGGATATATAAAACAAACTTACTGCACCAGTACTCCCTCTATGTAATTACCTCTGACCAACCTGACTAGCAGCAACATTCCACCTCTTCACTATATGTTCGAGAGAGAGAGAGAGAGAAAGTGGGGGGGTATATAAAACAAACTTGCTGCACCAGCACTCCCTACATGTAATTACTTCTGACCAATTTGACAAACAGCAACATTCCACCCCTTCAGTATATAGGTTTCCAGAGAGAGAGAGTGTGTGGAGAGGTATATAAAACAAATTTACTGCACTTGTACTCCCTCCATGTAATTACTTGACAAGCAGCAACATTCCACCCCTTCACTATATAGGCTTTCAGAGAGAGAGAGAGAGAGAGAGAGAGAGAGAGAGTGGGGGAGAGGTATATAAAACAAACTTACTAATGTAATCTTCTGATGCAATCATGTACGTATGTCCAAGGATAATCCAAGCCATGCTGAAGAAGCGGATACCATTTAGACAAGAGAGTCTTTCGACAGAATGTTCAGTGTTTAACAACTGATAAGCATTGCGCCGGATTGAAAAGGCAAGCAGGAAAGATCCAAACCCTCTGTCTGAAAGAAAGAAAAAAAATGAGCATGAATGAAAGAGAAATAAATGATCTCTTCAAGACATTCTGTAACAATAGGATACATATTGTAAAATAAAAACCTTTCTTTATTCATGTTCAATTTAAAAACTACACAGCCTTATTCAGTGTTCTGAGTAGAAGGATGAGAACTTACTACTATAAGGGAGTTAGTCACTCCTATTTCTATGTTTATATTATTAATAACAGGAGAAAAATATAAAAATCAGAATTTTTTTCTGGAAGGACGTACTAATCAGCAACTTTAAATGTATACAAACTATATGCAATCAATGAAACGCGTTACAGTTATTGTCGACCAATCAAGAAAAAAAAAAAGGTTTCGGAAACCTGACCGATTTTTATGGTTTCAGGTTCAGATGAACAGCTACAGCAGGAATTGGAATACACTCTATTAAATCTTGATTACCACAGCTGGTGAATTTTTAAAAAAATGCGATACGGACGTGAGGACACTTTAAAAGAATGATATGCAATAAAATTCTGTTTTTAACTTTGAAAATAAAAATGCAGCAGAAGTGTATGGAATGCTTCAGACTTCTTTCAGACCATCACATGAATAGAGCATCAATTTTTGAGTGGCATAAGAGATTCGAGGAAGGCAGGGAGTTTGTGATGGATGATGAGAGGTGTGGGAGGAGTAAAGAAGTGAGAACACCAGAGTTGATTGGCCAAATAAAGAATTTCATGGATAAGGACCGTCATGTTGTCTACAGAGAAAATAAGTGAACAGTTCTTTTTGTTTTTTTACACAGTGATCACCACTTGTCAAGGCCCGGAAGCCACTCAGGGATAAGGGTTATTGCAAGTACATTACGTTAGTGTGGAGATTTGATGAAGTGTTTACTTAAGGGGGTGGTTCATTAGGAATTTGTTAACATTGGACTTGAACACATCCAAGTTGTAGTTCGGTGGGAAGCAGGCAGACGGAACAGAGTTCCACAGGCGTGCAGTTCTAAGAAAGAAGCTTTGTTCATGGAATCCACGTTTTGATTTAGGCACAGATAAAGAGTGGGGGAAATTTTTCACAGTGGATTCGGCTAGACGGGTGTTTTTCGTGAAAGATTGGCGAGGGGGGACCAGAGATTGGAGTTCAGACGAGCACCTGCCATGGAAATAACGATAAAACAAGGATAGGCTCGCAACGTCTCTTCTGTGGGAGAGAGGTTGCAGGGTAGAGAAAAGGGCACCCCCCACTAAGCCACGAAGTCTATTTTGTACTCTGTCAAGGCAGGATAGGCTGTTTTTTGCAGCTCCTGCCCAGATATGGCAACAGTATTCCATCCTTTTGATGTCAGTGTGGGAACTGTGCTCACAATTATTCATGAGGAACTGGAGAAGTGGAAGATTTGCATAAAATTTATCCCAAGTGTGCTCAGAGATTATTCCCTCAGTGTGCCGAACATTTTTATTATTATTTTTATTTAGTTTCAGGAAGTAAATTTTGTATTATGTAGCTAAGTAATTTTTTAGCAGGAATTTCGATTCATATTCGTCATCAAGAGTAATTTGTTGCTTTTAGATACATAATTTATTTGTTTTATTTTATTAATGTTTTTATTCAATTATTTGATATTAATTAGTTTCGTTAAAGTTGTCTTAGATGTAAGGGAAGATAAGAAAGAGGTGTGATTATATTTTTTTATTTTGATGTTAAATTGTACAATCTTTATTATTGTTATGTGTTTTTATTCATATATTTAATTATGTGGAGATTATTTCAATGTTAGGCTTTGTTTGTAATTTTTTTTTTTTTTTTACATGGGGGTCACCACTTATCAAGGTCCGAAGGCCACTCAGGGATAAGGGTTATTGCATGTACAGTAATCAATGAGATAGAATTGTAGTAATTATTAGTATTAGGGGTTTTGATAGAGTGTCTTACTTAAGGGGGCGGTTTGTCATGAGTTTGTTTATGTTAGACTTGAAGACGTCCAAGTTGTAGCCAGGTGGGAAACAGGCAAGCGGCAGAGAGCTCCACTGGCGTGCAGTTCTAAGAAAGAAGCTTTGCTCGTGGAATCTACGTTTGGATTTAGACACAGATAAAGAGTGGCGAAAATTATTGGCAGTAGTTTCAGCCAGACGGGTGTTTCTCGTGAAAGATTGGCGAGGGGGGGACGAGGGATTGGAGCTCAGACGAGCACCTGCCATAGAAATAGCGATAAATTGATATTGGTATTTGACCAAGATGGGCAGCAAGACAATTCCTCACCCTCCTATAGCCCAATCCTTGCTCCCTGTGACTTTTGGTTATTCCCTAAGCTCAAGGAAAACCTTAGAGCCTGTTGTTATGAGACCAGTGAGAAGATGAAAGAGGTTGTGATGCGGGTCGTTGACACGCTCACACAAGAGGACTTCCACGGGGCCTTTCAGAAGTTGTTTGAATGGTATAACAAGTGTATTGCAGCCGAAGGAGATTACTCTGAAGTGTAATATCAATAAAAGTGCCCACATGAAAAAAGTCTGGAAACAAATCATCAAAACATCAAATCTGGCATCAATTGAAATTAATGGCTCTCGTCTTCAGGAGGCCTCAAGTTTTGACAAGCTTCTGGGCTCCTGATCTTAAATAGAATACGTACATCAAATCCATTGCCAAGGCCGCTGGAAAAATAGTGGGATCCTTCTATCAATCCAGTAGATATCTCACTGTTGATGCAATTCTCTATCTATATAAGAGCCAAGTACGTCCAAGGATGGAATATTGTTGCCACATCTGGGCAGGAGCTGCTAGAAAGGACTTGTCCTGCCTTGATAGAGTTCAAAATAGACTTCGTAGCCTCGTAGGAGATGTCCTTTTCTCTTCCTTGCAACCTCTATCTCACAGAAGAGATGTTGCGAGTTTGTCTCTGATGTATCGTTATTTTCATGGAAGGTGTTCAACTGAGCTTCAATCTATGGTCCCCCCTCGCCAAACTTTCACAAGAAACACTCCTCTAGCTGTACACACTATCAATAATTCCCCCCACTCTTTATCTGTGCCTAAACCTAAACGTAGATTCCATGAACAAAGCTTCTTTCTTAGAACTGCACGCCTGTGGAATTGTCTTCCGTTTTCCTGCTTTCCGGCTGACTACAATATGGTTGTGTTCAATTCTAACGTAAATAAGTTCTTGATGAGCCGTTCTATATAAGTTATCAAATTTACCAAATTTTCATTACTAATGATTACTATATTGTCCAATGTCTACTGTACACTCTTTAACCCTTATCCTTGATTGGCCTCTTGGCCTTGATAAGTGGTGATGCCTATGTAAAATATATATATATATATGTAAAAAAAAAACTTATTGAAGGCACCTTGCATATATCTATATATAAAGCTGAATGTGTGTGTGTGTCTGGTCACGAATAGGCTCCTATATGGTTGACTATTTTCAAAAACTGATCAAATATAATGGTAGAAGATGTATCGAGACACAGGAATGGGTATGTTTGATCTGGTAGAACAGTGGTTCATTAAAATTGTGGGGTCTGCGTTCACGCCTGGTCCACAAAGTATGGAAATAAAAAATTTAAAAATTAAAAAAAAAAAAAACGTTTACAAGGGTTTTTGATATAGATGTACATAAGAATACTTTGATAAGTATGTTTTAACTTAAATAGGGATGGTATAATAAAATTGTGGCGTCTGCGTTCGCGCCTGGCCTCCATAGAATGGAAATAGGCACAAACTTTAATAAAGACTTTTCATATCTATCTGCGTAAGTATACTTTGATAATTATGTTTCAGTTTGAAGAAATATGGTATAATAAAATTATGGGGTGTTCATTCGCACCTGATCTCCATAGAATGGAAATATGTCACAAAGTTTAACAAGTTTTTTAATATAGATCCACAGAATATTGTGATAAGTGTTTCAGTGTGAACAGGTATGGTATAATAAATTATGGGGTTTATCTATTCTATTTTTACTTTCATCATATTTTGCTTTGGTTTTGATACCTCCAAATTCCACCCAAATTTACAACGCTTCCTTTTCATAACCTATCATACTGTCATAAATCAGAGTCCATTTTCTGTAGGCTGTTTTTGAACTCAGTCAACGACGGGTACTTTTGCTAGTATATATATATAAGAGCAAATAATAAAACATGTTAAAAACACTTTGAAATGAGTTAAAAACATATTTAATCTGAAAAGGAAACACTAGATAAGTGGATAGTCCTTAATCCCCTGAGTTTCGAAGAAATACTTTCCTTCTCATCAGAGGGTAGGAATTAGCAAAATGCGGGATCGGATTTTGAATGCAGAAGTATTTGATGAAACTGCAAGTAAGTCAAAGATCTTACTTGATAACAAAAAAGTAAAGCAGAGGGAATATGGTGAAGAAAAAGGTGATTCATGTGAATGGATAGTCTGGTGAAAGGTAAAGTATCCAATGACGGTAAAATCCAAAAATGTAAATCCAAGAAAGTTAGTTTATATATATATATATATATATATATATATATATATATATATATATATATATATATATAAGAGAGAACGAAAATTAAAACTGTAAGTTGAAATTTACAATCAAAATCTATTGTTCAACTGAATACTCTATATATATATATATATATATATATATATATATATATATATATATATAAGCGAAAGAAAATTAAAACTGTAAATTGAACTTTACAATCAAAATTTATTGTTCGACTGAATACTCCAAAAAACAATTTACAAAGTCCTTATTCCGTGGAGTTTCAAAGAATGCTATTCTTAATGTTCTTCTCATCAGAGGACAGAAAGAAATCAGCAAATTATATTTGTAGCAATGCTAGAACTTGCAAGTTAAGGCATTATAAACGCCAAATAAAAAAAATTTAAAAAATAAAAATAAGAAATAAAAAATAAAGTAAAAAAAAAAATTGAAAAAAATGTTAGATATGTAAAAAACTAATATAAAAACAAACCACGCATAATATTTCAGCTTGAATGAAACTCCTTATTAAATTTCTATATATATGAAACTCCTTATGGTGAAGGAAGGGGGTGGGGATATATTAAAACCTCTCGGTCTTACCTGAATCTAATTTGCTCTTGTAGATGTCGTGTTCAGCTAACGTATGCATAACAGACGGAATTTGACCGTTGATATTTAGGCTATTGGCATTTTGGTTAGTATTCAAGTCAGACACTGAAAGACCACCCTCTAAAGGTGTTGGGGTCGCCCCTTGTGGCTCCTGAGGCAAGTTCATGCTTGGAGGTACCGGGGCTACCGGGGCTGGTTTCCGGTTGATTGCGTCCGTCTCACTCTCCTTGATAGAACAACTTTCAGTCGAGCGTGTCGATAACAGTACAATATCACTGGGTCTGTTTTCCGTAATTTCCGGGTCTTTGTTTTGGCTGAGGGTGTTGGTACTGGAATCAAAGGAGGCAGTGTCCATTTCGTAGGCACTGTTGTAATGGACCGCAGACTGTAAATCGACGTCAACGTCGTCAGTGATAATAAAGGTGTTATCATCTGATTCAGAGTCCCCGTTGCAACACAGAATATCGTACACCGTTCCAATCAGCAGGAAGAGCCCGATGATACCAATAAGAGTTCTGAAAGAATTGAAAAATATTTATCTTATCAAGGCCCAGAGACCACTCAAGGATAAGGATTAATAAATAAGCGAACTGTTGTTTTGATCCCCCCGCCCCGGGGTTCCTTAAACACTCGGAAAACGCCAGGCACCCACACTAGTCTATTATTATTTTTTTTTTTTACATAGACATCACCACTTATCAAGGCCCAGAGACCACTCGAGGATAAGGGTTAAAGAGTGTAGAGTAGTCAATTGAACAATATAGTAATCATTAGTAATGGAAATTCGGTAAATTGGATTACTTAAAGGGAACGGCTCATCAAGAACTTGTTTACATTGGACTTGAAGACAACCATATTGTAGTCAGTTGGAAAGCAGGCAAACAGAAGAGAGTTCCACAGGCGTGCAGTTCTGAGAAAGAAACTTTGTTCATGGAATTTACGTTTAGGTTTAGACACAGATAAAGATTGGTGAAAATTATTGATAGTGTTTTCAGCTAGACGAGTGTTTCTTGTCAAAGTTTGGCGAGGGGGGAGAAAGAGGTTGCAAGGAAGAGAAAAGGACATCTCCTACGAGGCTACAAAGTCTATTTTGAACTCTATCAAGGCAGAGCAAGTCCTTTCTAGCAGCTCCTGCCCAGATGTGGCAACAGTACTCCATCCTTGGACATACCTGGCTCTTAGAGAATTGCATCAGCAGTGAGATATCTACTGGATCGATAGAAGGATCCCACCATTTTTCCAGCGGTCTTGGAAACAAATTTAATGTACATGTTCCATTTAAGATCAGGAGTAAAAGGGCATTTGTGTGTTTGTATGTCCAACTAAAACTCTAAAACTACAAAAAAAAAAACTATTGTTTGACCCCCCCCCCTTACTCCCCGGGGTTCCTTACCGCACCACCTAAACACTCAGAAAACACTGTCATTTTTTTTTGTTTTTTAATTTTCTTCCTTTGAAGATTGTAATGCTGGGTATAGGGCAGCCAAACCAGCTACCAATACCAACATCTGTTTTTTTTTTTATTGAAACCAACCGAGAGCTCTTTTTAGTATCCTCGCTGTTCCCTTAAGTGCAATTGTCTGGATCTCTTTTGCACTTGGTTCACCAGGAATATTAGTTAGGTAGGACTTCAGGTTCTTCTTCATAAGCCCTGTGGCACCTATAATAACTGGTATGATTGATATCTCCCTAAGATTCCAGTTTCTTTTCATATCATACACGAGACCTTAATATTTGGTCTGCTTCTGCCTTTCAGCTCTGTTCAGACCGCCATCATTAGGAACACTCACTTCAATCAAGGTTGCAACTCTCTCTGACTTATTCCATATAATTATATCAGGTTTCACAGCAGCATTTTCAAGGTAAGTGGCTGTAGGGATTACATGGTTTATAAGGCATTTCCAACTGTTTTTTCAGGTTGATGTTCCCAGGACTTGCTGCTACATTGGATGTTTTGCTGTGTAGTAGCCGTCCCCTAAAAGAACCTTGCAACTTCATATCAGATGACGAACACTTTCCAATTTTGTATATGTGTGTTTGTATGTCAAACTAAAACTCTAAAACTACAAAAAAAAAAACATCCACAAAGTTGGTAAATTCTTGATTGGCATTGCCTTGTATGAATAATATCTATAAAAAAAAGTATTCATTTTCTAAGGGTAAATTAAACCAGGTTTCGTCAAGTAAGGGGTTCAGTAAGGTTATGTATAAAACCCACCGAATATACGTCAGCCTATGTCACAGTAAGCGAGTTTCTAACAGTATTTTGTATATTTTTTTATTTTATCTCATTTTCCCAAACTTACCGTGTTCAACAGAGGGTCCGGCGCCATTTTAAAATTTTCAATACATCGGTAAACACTATATGTTTTTCGAGCTGACTAAACATATTACATTAAATAAAAATACTAAAAAATTATCCAGTTAGGTAGAAAAGTAACTTATCTTGCCTTTGATAATATTTATTTGTTATATATTTATTTTTTGAAAACTTTTTCGAATGTATGTGTATAGTAAAACAAACCCAAACTACTTATCAATTTACGCGATTTTTGGAACATGACATATACATTATACAAACCCGCCTTGTCTAATGATACACTGCCTGTAAGTGCTTCTCTCAAGTTCCTAGACTTAACATTCATAGACAACATGAACTGGAACAAATGCATTGCGGTAATTACAAATGGCTGCCGTGAAGATGGTGGGCTCTCTTTACCATGCTAGAAGGCTACTCATACCTGATAGTATTCTGTATCTCTACAAAGCCACTATTTACTCACGTGTGGAGTATTGTTGCCACATCTGGGCCGGTGCATCTGCCACTAGTCTGTTGCTCCTGTTTTACAAGTATTTTAATGGTAAACTCAAACCACTAGCACCCTCTTGACGTACATACCACCCAGAAAGCAGACAAACAGCAAAATCCCACCTCTGCACTGTAAAGATCCCTAGGTGCTGTAAAGCCTTCTACTGAAATAGCTTCTTCCATTGAATTGCTAGACTAGAATTTCCTCCCATCCCCCTACTTCCCTGACTGTACAGAAGTTCAAATGTAATGTGAACAAACATCTTGTATAGTATCCCAGTAAATCTAGTCCCTATTACTAGCCCCTTACGACTTAGTAGTGCTATGCCTTGTTTGGAATGGAAAAACAGTAAAAAAAAAAAATGCTTTAAAAAAAAAATATGGGTACTAGTATACGAAAGGGGTCCCAAATTTCTGGCCTCAGTCATGGTTTGACATGGCATTGAATTGACCTGAATATTGAATATAACTAGCATGATTTGGGGAATGCAAAACGATTTTTAATGGAAAAATATACTTAGAAACGAAATTTCTCTGTGTGCTATTTGTCAAAGAGAAACGGTAAAAAAAAAAATGATACACACTACTTCAAAGAGAAACGGTAAAAAAAAAAATGATACACACTCCTCCCCATTTTTTTTCAGTCTATTTCTATTAAGATCAATAAAATCACCTTCATTACAAAAGATAAAAAAAAATTGTTGAATAATCTGAATTACCTCCCTTGGACTCTAATACCTTTTCTTTTACTGAACTCTTTTTAAACAGACTAGCGGGGATGCCCAGTGTTGCCCGGGTGTTTGGAGGTGTAAAAGAAAAAAGTTTTGGTAGGCAGGTAGGCTCAAACCCGAAGCCTTGACGCAAAGGCAGAAAAGGAAGTGGGATACACTACTGCGATACTGTCTTTGTTTTATCCTTACTTCCATGGCAAGTGCTCGTCTGAGCTCCAATCTCTGGTCCCTCCTCGCCAATCTTTCACGATAAACACCTGTCTAGCTAAAACCACTGTAAAAAAGTTTTCCCCACTCTTTATCTGTGCCAAAACCAAAACGTAGATTCCATGAGCAAAGTTTCTTTCTTAGAAGTGCACGCCTGTGGAACTCTGTTCCATTTGCCTGTTTCCCACCTGACTACAACCTGGATGTCTTCAAGTCCAACATAAACAAATTCCTGATGAACCACTCCTTTAAGTAAGACACTATCAAATCTCCAATACTAACGTACTGTACACGCAATAACCCTTATCCCTGAGTGGCTTCCGGGCCTTGATAAGTGGTGACTACCTTGTAAAAAAAAATAAATAAATAAAAACCTAACCCTAAACTTAACACTAACCTTAATCCTAACCGAACAGAGAAGTTGAAATTAAACGGTTGAAAAAGCAGTCAAACATCACGCCATAGAGAAATGAAATCACAGCGCAAATTTTGTAACATAAAAGTCGCTGAAATAAAAGATATCATATCATAAATCGGGGATATTATAATCTAGGGAGTATATAAAAAGTTGTAAGCGCCCCCTCCCCCGGAAAAAAACTTTTATCTATATATCGTTTTTGTATGTCTCGCAAAGGCTTTTTTCGCCGCGATTCTTGAGGGGATTACTATTGCTTAGAAGTGTTTATATACCCCCTAGATATCTATGGGAACACGTGTCGCATCTAGCTTTATTTTCATCAACTTTTATAAAAATCGCGCTATTTCGCCGTGTCGACTGTTTGCCCCCCTTTTTAGTATAAATAAAGTGAAACTAAATTCTAACGTTGCGTGTTCACGGCTTTCGTACCGAAACGTCCAGAAAGCAATCAGCTTTTGATCAATGCAGTGGAAACCGTCATATCAGACAATTGCTTTCATATGGACATCCCTATTTTTTATGGGGAGCTGGTTTTCAACCCAACATCTTGGGGAAGCTAAACTGAAACAAAATTGACTGCAGATTGATATTTGACCTAATTCACTTTTTAGTTAATTCATCACGTTTTTTTTTTTTCGCTTTCGTCTCAAGGATTCGATTTCGACCCCCCCCCAGACTTTTTTTGGTTTTTCGAACACCCGGGCATCGCCAGACCGTTCGTTTTTTTTTTTTAGAAGTTTTAACATTGTTTGTTTTTATAATATTTAAACAGGGCTATTACTTCGCTTTGTTTTCATTTTACCACCCCACACACACACGCCTCTAAAAACCGCCGCTAGTCTAATATATAAAAGCGAAAATGTGTGTGTGTGAGTGTGTGTGTTTGTATTGTATTTTTGTATTGTATTTTTGTACTATATGTTTTGTATTGTATTTTTTCTATTGTATTATTGTATTGTATTTTTTATTGTATTTTGTATTGTATTTTGTGTTGTATTTTTGTACTGTATTTTTTATTGTATTTTTGTACTGTATTTTTTGTATTATATTTTTGTACTGTGCTTTTTACTGTATTTTTGTACTGTATTTTTGTATCATATTTTTCTATCGTATTTTTTGTATTGTATTTTTGTATTGTATTTTTTGTACTGTATGTTTTGTACTGTATTTTTTATTGTATTTTTTGTACTTTTTTGTGTTGTTTTTTAACTGTATTTTTTGTACTGTATTTTTGGTATCATATTAAAGCTCAAACCTCCGGACAACAAGTATCGAAATTTAAGCCCAAACGGTCAACACTAAGTTGGTCAGCTGCTCATTTTTCTGCAGGCGGGGGGGGGCAAAAAGTGACATTTTAACGTTAAATACTACGTAAGTCTTATAATTTAAAATTGATTCTAATCTATACGTAACTGCACGCCAGTGGAACTCTCTGCCACTTGCCTGTTTCCCACCTGGCTACAACTTAGACGTCTTCAAGTCCAACATAAACAAACTCCTGACAAACCGCCCCTTAAGTGAGACACTCTATCAAAACCTCCAATACTAATGATTACTACAATACTATCTCATTGATTACTGTACACGCAATAACCCTTATCCTTGAGTGGCCTTCGGGCCTTGATAAGTGGTGACCCCATGTAAAAAAAAAACGCTTAGCCATGCCACGTGATGTGACATCAGCTCAGTTTAATAGCAGCTGTTAGTACACACATTAACTGCCTTCGAAGGGTAACTTGATATTATAACCCAGAGTTAAATAATAGAAGACAAAAAAAGATCATCTATTTCTGTTCAACTTTTAAAAGATCAATAAAAAATTACCAAGTTTCAAAAGATAAAAAAAAAAATTGTTGAATAATCTGAATTACCTCCCTTGGACTCTAAAAACCGTTTCTTTTACCGAACTCTTTTTTAAACAGAAGACAAAAATCGATCATCTAGATCCGCGAGATTCCTGTAGGAATCAGTCAATAAATTGTGTCGTATTACCCTTTTATTCTGTTTTTATTATAACAAAACATTACAAAAATAACCAATTTTTAAAAAAAAAAACGGAAAAAAGAAGTTTTGTTTTGTTTTTAAAATAAAAAAAAACGATCTTTCGGTTGGAAGTGGGGGGATCGTCTGATTATCCCAGGCAAATGGTCACTGCTCCTATCTCCTGGAGGACATTAACAGGAGTATTCCAGTAATGCCTACCCCATAAATGTCGCAAGATTTCCCAAAAAGAGATTTGTAGAAATGTATGATCTCTCGGGATCCATTCGTGCATACAGCCCCAAACATGCTAAATGACCCTCGAAAGCATACCCATAGTGGTAGGACGGTGCGACTGCCATCAAATATGAACTTATGACGACCAGCAAGCATCTCATGGGGCAGAATAATCCCCTTCTTCACTATAGCGATTCAGGCAGTTTATCCTGAATTAGCAGCTTGTAGATGTAGAAGATTGTGTTGGGAATGGCATACTTTCTAGGATGGAAGAACGACCTGGCCACCTTTCTGGTGATGTTAACAATGGACAATCAGACACATATTTAAAAAATGCAACAAAAAATGCAACAAAAAATAAAATACAAAAATACAATACAAAAAATACAATACAAAAAATGCAATACAAAAATACAATACAAAAAATGCAGAACAAAACATACAATACAAAAATACAATACAAAAAATACAATACAAAAAATACAGAATAAAAAATATAATACAAAAATACAATACAAATACAGAACAAAGCATAAAATACAAAAAATACAATACAAAAAATACAATACAAAAAATACAATACAAAAAATACAATGCAAAAAATACAATACAAAAAATACAATACAAAAAATACAATACAAAAAATACAATACAAAAAATACAATACAAAAAATACAATACAAAAAATGCAATACAAAAATACAATACAAAAAATGCAATACAAAAATACAATACAAAACATACCATACAAAAATACAATACAAAAAATACAATAAAAAACATACAATACAAAAATACAATACAAAAAAAACAGAACAAAACATACAATACAAAAATACAATACAACACATACAATACAAAAATACAATACAAAAAATACAGAATAAAACATACAATACAAAACACAATACAAAATACAATACAAAAAATGCAATGCAAAACATACAATACAAAAAATACAATGCAAAAAATACAATACAAAAAATACAATACAAAAAATACAATACAAAAAATACAATACAAAAAATACAATACAAAAATACAATACAAAAAATACAATACAAAAAATACAATACAAAAAATACAATACAAAAATACAATACAAAAAATACAATAAAAAAATGCAATACAAAAAATGCAATACAAAAAATACAATACAAAACATACCATACAAAAATACAATACAAAAAATACAATAAGAAACATACAATACAAAAAATACAATAAAAAACATACAATACAAAAAATACAATACAAAAAAACAGAACAAAACATACAATACAAACATACAATACAAAAATACAATACAAACAATACAGAACAAAACATACAATACAAAACACAATACAAAAAATGCAATGCAAAACATACAATACAAAAAATACAATGCAAAAAATACAATACAAAAAATACAATACGAAAACACAATACAAAAAATACAATCAAAAAATACAATACAAAAAATACAATACAAAAAATACAATACAAAAAATACAATGCAAAAAATGCAATGCAAAACATACAATACAAAAAATACAATGCAAAAAATACAATACAAAAAATACAATACGAAAACACAATACAAAAAATACAATCAAAAAATACAATACAAAAAATACAATACAAAAATACAATACAAAAAATACAATACAAAAAATACAGAACAAAAAATGCAATACAAAAAATGCAATACAAAAAATGCAATACAAAAAATGCAATACAAAAAATACAATACAAAAAATACAATACAAAAAATACAATACAAAAAATACAGAACAAAAAATACAGAACAAAAAATACAATACAAAAAATACAATACAAAATATGCAATGCAAAAAATACAATACAAAAAATGCAATACAAAAAATACAATACCAAAAATGCAATAAAAAACAATACAAAAAATGCAATACAAAAATACAATACAAAAAATACAATACAACAATACAGTAAAACAAAGACAATAAAAAATACAGTACAAAAATACAGTTAAAAAACAATACAAAAAATAAAGTACAAAAATTACAATAAAAAATAGAGTACAAAACATACAGTACAAAAAATACAATACAAAACTACAATACAAAAATACAATACAAAAATATGATACAAAAATTCAATACAACAAATACAATATAAATATACATATAAAAATACAATACAAAAATACAATACAAAAATACAATACAAAAAATACAATACAAAAATACATATAAAAATACAATACAAAAAATACAATACAAAAAATACAATACAAAAAATAAAATACAAAAACTACAATACAAAAATACAATACAAAAATACAATACAGAATAAAAAATACAATACAAAAATACATATAAAAATACAATACAAAAATACAATACAAAAAATACAATACAAAAATACAATACAAAAAATACAATACAAAAACTACAATACAAAAATACAACACAAAAATACGATGCAAAAAATACAAAGCAAAAAAATTCTTAAAAACGGAGGAACATTGTTGGAGAAGTCATCTCTTGGGCACAGACTGATAATTTTTATGGTGAAACAAGGAATGACTATTCAGATAGATGAATTATCTATACAAATATTTAATGCTTACAAAGTTCCGATAGCTGTGTTGTCCCGGAAGGCATGAACTGGCTTTTTGCATGTAATTTTTGTGAGTTCAATTCCCAAAGAGGCATTAACACGATCTGTTAAATAGAAGATCAGTATAATTTTAATTTTAATAATTTATTGGAAAAAATTTTTTATTTTAATAATTTATTGGAACATAATTTTCATTTTAATAATTTATTGGAAAATGATTTTTATTTTAATAATTCATTGGAAAATGATTTTTATTTTAATAATTTATTATAAAATGATTGTTATTTTAAAAATTTATTGGAAAATGATTTTTATTTTAATAATTTATTGGAAAATGATTTTTATTTTCATATTTTATTGGAAAAAAACTTTTATTTTAATAATTTATTGGAAAAAAACTTTTATTTTAATAATTTATTGGAACATAATTTTCATTTTAATAATTTATTGACAAATGATTTTTATTTTAATAATTCATTGGAAAATGATTTTTATTTTAATAATTTATTAGAAAATGATTGTTATTTTAATAATTTATTAGAAAATGATTGTTATTTTAAAAATTTATTGGAAAATGATTTTTATTTTAATAATTTATTGGAAAATGATTTTTATTTTCATATTTTATTGGAAAAAAACTTTTATTTTAATAATTTATTGGAAAAAAACTTTTATTTTAATAATTTATTGGAACATAATTTTCATTTTAATAATTTATTGACAAATGATTTTTATTTTAATAATTCATTGGAAAATGATTTTTATTTTAATAATTTATTAGAAAATGATTGTTATTTTAAAAATTTATTGGAAAATGATTTTTATTTCAATAATTCATTGGAAAATAATTTTCATTTTACTAATTTATTGGAAAATAATTTTCATCTTACTAATTTATTGGAAAATGATTTATTTTAATAACTCATTGGATAATAATTTTTATTTAAATAACTCATTGGAAAATGATTTTTATTTAAATAATTCATTGGAAAATGATTTTTATTGAAATAATTCATTGGAAAATGATTTTTATTTTAATAATTAATTTGAAAATTATTTTAATTTTAATAACTCATTGGATAATACTTTTTATTTATATAATTCATTAGAAAACGATTTTTATTTATATAAATCATTGGAAAATGATTTTTATTTTAATAATTCATTTGAAAATTATTTTAATTTTAATAGCTCATTGGATAATAATTTTTATTTTAATAATTCATAGGAAACTAATTTTTATTTTATTAATTCATTGGAAAATGATTTTTATTTTAACAATTCATTTGAAAATTATTTGAATTTTAATAACTCAGTGATTTTTTACTTTACTAATTTATTGGAAAATAATGTTCATTTTAATAATTTATTGGAAACTGATTTTTATTTAAATAATTTATTGGAAAATGATTTTGATTTTAATAATTTATTTGAAAATGATTTTTATTTTAATAATTTATTGGAAAATAATGTTCATTTTAATAATTTATTGGAAAATAATGTTCATTTTAATAATTTATTGGAAAATGATTTTTATTTAAATAATTTATTGGAAAATGATTTTGATTTAAATAATTTATTGGAAAATGATTTTGATTTTAATAATTTATTTGAAAATGATTTTTATTTTAATAATTTATGTGAAAATGATTTTTATTTTAATAATTTATTGGAAAATGATTTTTATTTTAATAATTTATTGGAAAATGATTTTGATTTTAATAATTTATTGGAAAATGATTTTGATTTTAATAATTTATTTGAAAATGATTTTTATTTTAATAATTTATGTGAAAATGATTTTTATTTTAATAATTTATTTGAAAATGATTTTTATTTTAATAATTTATTGGAAAATGATTTTTATTTTAATAATTTATTGGAAAATGATTTTTATTTTAATAATTTATTGGAAAATGATTTTGATTTTAATAATTTATTTGAAAATGATTTTTATTTTAATAATTTATTGGAAAATGATTTTTATTTTAATAATTTATTGGAAAATGATTTTTATTTTAATAATTTATTGGAAAATGATTTTTATTTTAATAATTTATTAAAAAATTATTTTTATTTTAATAATTTATTAGAAAATGATTTTTACTTAAATAATTCATTGGATAATAATTTTTATTTTAATAATTATGTTGGAAAATGATTTTTATTTTAATAATTCATTGAAAAATGATTTTTATTGAAATAATTCATTGGAAAATAATTTTTATTTTAATAATTTATTAGAAAATGATTTTTATTAAAATAATTCATTGGAAGAAAATTTTTAATGTAATAATTTATTGGAAAATGATTTTTATTTTAATAACTCATTGGATAATAATTTTTATTTAAATAACTCATTGGAAAATGATGTTTATTTAAATAATTAATTGGAAAATGATTTTTATTGAAATAATTCATTGGAAAATAAACTCATTGGATAATAATTTTTATTTTAATAATTTATAGGAAACTAATTTTTATTTTTATTAATTCATTGGAAAATGATTTTTATTTTAATAATTCATTTGAAAATTATTTTAATTTTAATAACTCATTGGATAATAATTTTTATTTTAATAATTTATAGGAAACTAATTTTTATTTTTATTAATTCATTGGAAAATGATTTTTATTTTAATAATTCATTTGAAAATTATTTTAATTTTAATAACTCAGTGATTTTTAACTTTACTAATTTATTGGAAAATAATGTTCATTTTAATAATTTATTGGAAAATGATTTTCATTTAAATAATTTATTTGAAAATGATTTTTACTTTAATAATTCATTGGAAAATGATTTTTATTTTAATAATTTATTGGAAAATGATTTTTATTAAAATAATTCATTGGAAAATAATTTTTAATGTAATAATTTGTTGGAAAATGATTTTTATTGTAATAATTTATTGGAAAATGATTTTTATTAAAATAATTCATTGGAAAATGATTTTATTGTGATAATTCATTGGAAAATTATTTTTATTTTTATAATTTATGGAAAATGATGTTTATTTTATTTATTCATTGAAAATTGTGTTCATATATATAATTTATTGGAAAATGATTTTTATAATTATGTTGGAAAATGATATTCATTTAAATAATTTATTGGAAAATGGTTTTCATTTTAATAATTTATTGGAAAATGATTTTTATTTTAATAATTTATTGGAAAATGATTTTTATTTAAATAATTCAATGGAAAATAATTTTTATTGTAATAATTTATTGGAAAATGATTTTCATTTTACTAATTTATTGGAACATAATGTTCATTTTAATAATTTATTGGAAAATGATGTTTACTTTAATAAGTCATTGGAAAATAATGTTCATTGTAATAATTTATTGGAAAATGATTTTTATTTTAATAATTTATTGGAAAATGATTTTTATTTTAATAATTTATTGGAACATGATTTTTATTTTAATAATTTATTAGAAAATGATTTTTATTTTAATAAGTTATTAGAAAATGATTTTTACTTTAATAATTCATTGGATAATAATTTTTATTTTAATAATTATGTTGCAAAATTATTTTTATTTTAATAATTCATTGGAAAATGATTTTTATTGTAATAATTCATTGGAAAATGATTTTTATTTTAATAATTTATTGGAAAATGATTTTTATTAAAATAATTCATTGGAAAAAAATTTTTAATGTAATAATTTATTGGAAAATGATTTTTATTTTAATAACTCATTGGATAATAATTTTTATTTAAATAATTCATTGGAAAATGATTTTTATTTAAATAATTCATTGGAAAATGATTTTTATTGAAATAATTCATTGGAAAATGATTTTTATTTTAATAATTCATTTGAAAATTATTTTAATTTTAATAACTCATTGGATAATAATTTTTATTTTAATAATTTATAGGAAACTAATTTTTATTTTTATTAATTCATTGGAAAATGATTTTTATTTTAATAATTCATTTGAAAATTATTTTAATTTTAATAACTCAGTGATTTTTAACTTTACTAATTTATTGGAAAATAATGTTCATTTAAATAATTTATTTGAAAATAATGTTCATTTTAATAATTTATGTGAAAATGATTTTCATTTAAATAATTTATTGGAAAATGATTTTCATTTAAATAATTTATTGGAAAATGATTTTTATTATAATAATTTATTGGAAAATGATGTTTACTTTAATAAGTCATTGGAAAATAATGTTCATAATAATAATTTATTGGAAAATGATTTTTATTTTAATAATTTATTGGAAAATGATTTTTATTTTAATAATTTATTTGAACATTATTTTTACTTTAATAATTTATTAGAAAATGATTTTGATTTTAATAATTTATTGGAAAATGATTTTTATTTTAATAATTTATTGGAAAATGATTTTTATTTTAATAATTTATTGGAAAATGATTTTTATTAAAATAATTAATTAGAAAATAATTTTTAATGTAATAATTCATTGGAAAATTATTTTTATTGTAATAATTTATTGGAAAATGATTTTTATTTTTATAATTTATGGAAAATGATGTTTATTTTAATTATTCATTGAAAATTGTTTTCATTTTAATAATTTATTGGAAAATGATTTTTATTTCAATAATTCAATGGAAAATCATTTTTATTGTAATAATTTATTGGAAAATGATTTTTACTTAAATAATTACGTTGTAAAATGATTTTCATTTCAATAATTTATTGGAAAATGATTTTTATTTAAAAATATCCATTGGAAAATGATTTGTATTTTAATAATTTATTGGAAAATGATTTTTATTTTTATAATTATGTTGGAAAATGATTTTCATTTAAATAATTTATTGGAAAAAGATTTTTTATTTTAATAATTATGTTGGAAAATGATTTGTATTTTAATAATTCATTGGAAAATGATTTTTATTTAAATTATTCATTGGAAAATGATTTTGATTTAAATAATTTACTGAAAAATGATTTTTATTTTAATTATTCATTGAAAAAAACTTTATTTTAATAATTGGAAAATTATTTTTATTATAATAATTCATTAGAAATTTATTTTATTTTAATAATTTATTGGAAAATGATTTTAATAATTCATTGGAAATTAATTTTTATTTAAATAATTCATTGGAAAACAAGTTTTATTTTAATAATTTATTTGAAAATAATTTCCATTTTAATAATTTATTGGAAAATGATTTTTATTTTGATAATTCATTGGAAAATGATATTTATTTTAATAATTCATTGGAAAATTATTTTCATTTTAATAATTCATTGGTAAATAATTTTCATTTTAATAATTCATAGGAAAATAATTTTCATTTTTATAATTCATTGGAAAATGTTGTTTTTTTTTCATAATTCATTAGAAATTGATTTTATTTAAATAATTTATTGGAACATAATAATCATTTTAATAGTTTATTGGAAACTAATTTTTATTTTAATAATTCATTGGAAAATGATTTTTATTTTCATAATTCATTGGAAAATGATTTTTATTTTATAATTTATGGAAAATGTTTATTTTAATTATTCATTGAAAATTGTTTTCATTTTAATAATTTATTTGAAAATGATTTTTTTTTTAATAATTTATTGAAAATAATTTTTATTTTTATAATTATGTTGGAAAATGATTTTCATTTAAATAATTTATTAGAAAATGATTTTCATTTTAATAATTTATTGGAAAATGATTTTTATTTTAATAATTTATTGGAAAATGATTTTTATTTAAATAATTTATTGGAAAATGATTTTTATTTTAATAATTCATTGGAAAATGATTTTTATTTTAATAATTTATTGGAAAATGATTTTTATTTTAATAATTCATTGGAGAATAATTTTCATTTTAATAATTCATTGGAAAATAATTTTCATTTTTATAATTCATTGGAAAATAACCTTCATTTTTATAATTCATTGGAAAATCTTTTATTTTCATAATTCATAAGAAATTACTTTTATTCTAATAATTTATTGGAACATAATAACTATTTTAATAGTTTATTGGAAACTAATTTTTATTTTAATAATTCATTGGAAAATAATTTATATTTTAATGATTCATTGGAAAATGATTTTTATTTTTTTTAATTCATTGGAAAAAATTTTCATTTAAAATTATGGAATTTTTTTAATTTATTGAAAAAATTTATTGGAACATGATTTTTATTTTAATTATTCATTGACAATTTTTTATTTTCATAATTCATTGGAAAATAATTTTCATTCTAATAATTCACTGGACAATAATTTTTTTTTAATAATTCATTAGAAATAAATTTTATTTTAATAAGTTATTGGAAAATGATTTTAAATATAATAATTAATTGGAAAATTATTTTCATTTAAATAATTCATTGGAAATAACTTTTATTATAATGATTCATTAGAAAATAATGTTCATTTTAATAATTTATTGGAAAATAATGTTCATTTTAATAATTTATTGGAAAATAATGTTCATTTTAATAATTTATTGGAAAATGATTTTTATTTTAATAATTTATTGGAAAATAATATTTATGTTAATAATTCATTGGAAAATAATGTTCATTTTAATAATTCATTGGAAAATAATGTTCATTTTAATAATTCATTGGAAAATGATTTTTATTTTAATAGTTCATTGGAAAATTATTTTCAGTTTAATAATTAATTGCAAAATATTTTCATTTACCTAATTCATTGGAAAATGATATTTATTTTAATAATTTATTGGAAAACCATTTTTATTTTAATAATTCATTGGAAAATAATTTTTATTTTACTAATTCATTAGAAAATGATTTTTATTTTCATAATTCATTGGAAAATTAATTTTATTTTTTATAATTTATGGAAAATGATGTTTATTTTAATTATTCATTGAAAAATGTTTTTCATGTTAATAATTCATTGGAAAATAATTTTTAATTCTAATAATTTATTGGGAAAAAATTTATTTTAATAATTCATTAGAAATTAATTTTATTTTGATAATTTATTTGAACATAATTTTCATTTAAATAATTCACACGTAAATAATTTTTATTTTAATAATCCATTAGAAAATGATTCTCGTTTTAATACTACATTGGAAAATAATTTTTATTTTAATAATTCATTGGACAATAATTTTATTTTAATAATTTATTGGAAAATAATTCTTATTTTAATAAGTTATTGGAAAATGATTTTTACTTAAACGATTCATTGGAAAATAATTTTCATTTTAATAATTCATTGGAAAATGATTTTTATGTTAGAATTCATTGGAAAATGATTTTTCTTTAATAATTCATTGGAAAATGATTTTCATTTTAATAATTCGTTGGAAAATGATTTTCATTCTTATAATTCGTTGGAAAATAATTTTTATTTTTATAATGTACTGGAAAATACTTTTTGTTTTAATAATTTTTTAGCAAACAATTTTTATTTTCATCATTCATTGGAAAATGATTTTCATTTTTATAATTAATTGGCAAATAATTGTTATTTTTATAATTAATTGGAAAATAATGTTTACTTTAATAATTTACTGGAAAATGATTTTTATTTTAATAATTTATTAATAAATAAATAAAATACATAAATAAAATAAATAAAATGCATAAATAAATAAATAAAATACATAAATAATTAATTTATATAAATAAATAAAATACATAAATAAAATACATAAATAATTTATTGGAAAATGATTTTTATTGTTATAATTCATGGGAAAATAATTTTCAATTTAATAATTCATTAAAAAATAATTTTCATCTAAATAAATCATTGGAAAGTAATTTAATTTTAATAATTCATTTGAAAATAATTTTCATTTTAATAATTCATTTGAAAATAATGTTCATTTTAATAATTCATTGGAAAACAATTTTCTGACTTCCTTACTCCTCCCACACCTCATCATCCATCACAGACTCCTTGCCTTCCTTTTATCTCTTATGCCACTCAAAAACTGATGCCCAATTCATGCAAAATGGTCCGAAAGCAGACTGCAACATTCCATACGTTTCTGTGGCATTTTTTTCCAAGTTTAAAACAGTTTTTATGCATATCGTTTTTCTAAAGTGTTCTCACGTCCGGTTTGGAAATTAACCACTGTGATTATCAGGCTTTAGTAGGGTGCATTCCAATTCCTAATGTAGCTGTTCATTTGAATCTGAAATCATAAATATTGGTCAGTCATCTCATAAGATGCATAGCAATAACATATTGAATTTTCAAGAGTTTACGATAATTTTAAATGCCTGTAACAAAAAAGTCTGGAAACTTATTGGCTTTGCACTTTGCATATTAAGTGATTTATTTATGGCTAACCCTAGCCCTAACTTTGCATATTAAGTGATTTATTTATGGCTAACCCTAGCCCTAACTTTGCATATTAAGTGATTTATTTATGGCTAACCCTAGCCCTAACTTTGCATAAAGTGATTTATTTATGGCTAACCCTAGCCCTAACTTTGCATATTGTGATTTATTTATGGCTAACCCTAGCTCTTTGCACATTGTGATTTATTTATGGCTAACCCTAGCCCTAACTTTGCATATTAAGTGATTAATTTATGGCTAACCCTAGCCCTAACTTGCAAATCACCTAAATTGCAAAGTTAGGGTTAGGGTTAGCCAAAAGAATAATAAATTTATTTATGGCTAACCCTAGCCCTAACTTTGCATATTGTGATTTATTTATGGCTTACCCTAGCCCTAACTTTGCATATTAAGTGATTTATTTATGGCTAACCCTAGCCCTAACTTTGCATATTGTGATTTATTTATGGCTTACCCTAGCCCTAACTTTGCATATTGTGATTTATTTATGGCTAACCCTAGCCCTAACTTTGCATATTAAGTGATTTATTTATGGCTAACCCTAGCCCTAACTTTGCATATTAAGTGATTTATTTATGGCTTACCCTAGCCCTAACTTTGCATATTGTGATTTATTTATGGCTAACCCTAGCCCTAACTTTGCATATTAAGTGATTTATTTATGGCTTACCCTAGCCCTAACTTTGCATATTGTGATTTATTTATGGCTAACCCTAGCCCTAACTTTGCATATTAAGTGATTTATTTATGGCTTACCCTAGCCCTAACTTTGCATATTGTGATTTATTTATGGCTAACCCTAGCCCTAACTTTGCATATTGTGATTTATTTATGGCTTACCCTAGCCCTAACTTTGCATATTAAGTGATTTATTTATGGCTAACCCTAGCCCTAACTTTGCATATTGTGATTTATTTATGGCTTACCCTAGCCCTAACTTTGCATATTAAGTGATTTATTTATGGCTTACCCTAGCCCTAACTTTGCATATTAAGTGATTTATTTATGGCTTACCCTAGCCCTAACTTTGCATATTGTGATTTATTTATGGCTAACCCTAGCCCTAACTTTGCATATTAAGTGATTTATTTATGGCTAACCCTAGCCCTAACTTTGCATATTAAGTGATTTATTTATGGCTTACCCTAGCCCTAACTTTGCATATTGTGATTTATTTATGGCTAACCCTAGCCCTAACTTTGCATATTAAGTGATTTATTTATGGCTTACCCTAGCCCTAACTTTGCATATTGTGATTTATTTATGGCTAACCCTAGCCCTAACTTTGCATATTAAGTGATTTATTTATGGCTTACCCTAGCCCTAACTTTGCATATTGTGATTTATTTATGGCTAACCCTAGCCCTAACTTTGCATATTGTGATTTATTTATGGCTTACCCTAGCCCTAACTTTGCATAATAAGTGATTTATTTATGGCTAACCCTAGCCCTAACTTTGCATATTGTGATTTATTTATGGCTTACCCTAGCCCTAACTTTGCATATTAAGTGATTTATTTATGGCTTACCCTAGCCCTAACTTTGCATATTAAGTGATTTATTTATGGCTTACCCTAGCCCTAACTTTGCATATTGTGATTTATTTATGGCTAACCCTAGCCCTAACTTTGCATATTAAGTGATTTATTTATGGCTTACCCTAGCCCTAACTTTGCATATTGTGATTTATTTATGGCTAACCCTAGCCCTAACTTTGCATATTAAGTGATTTATTTATGGCTTACCCTAGCCCTAACTTTGCATATTGTGATTTATTTATGGCTAACCCTAGCCCTAACTTTGCATATTAAGTGATTTATTTATGGCTTACCCTAGCCCTAACTTTGCATATTAAGTGATTTATTTATGGCTAACCCTAGCCCTAACTTTGCATATTGTGATTTATTTATGGCTTACCCTAGCCCTAACTTTGCATATTGTGATTTATTTATGGCTAACCCTAGCCCTAACTTTGCATATTAAGTGATTTATTTATGGCTAACCCTAGCCCTAACTTTGCATATTAAGTGATTTATTTATGGCTTACCCTAGCCCTAACTTTGCATATTGTGATTTATTTATGGCTAACCCTAGCCCTAACTTTGCATATTAAGTGATTTATCTATGGCTTACCCTAGCCCTAACTTTGCATATTGTGATTTATTTATGGCTAACCCTAGCCCTAACTTTGCATATTAAGTGATTTATTTATGGCTTACCCTAGCCCTAACTTTGCATATTGTGATTTATTTATGGCTAACCCTAGCCCTAACTTTGCATATTGTGATTTATTTATGGCTTACCCTAGCCCTAACTTTGCATATTAAGTGATTTATTTATGGCTAACCCTAGCCCTAACTTTGCATATTGTGATTTATTTATGGCTAACCCTAGCCCTAACTTTGCATATTAAGTGATTTATTTATGGCTAACCCTAACCCTAACTTTGCATATTAAGTGATTTATTTATGGCTAACCCTAGCCCTTTGCATATTAAGTGATTTATTTATGGCTTACCCTAGCCCTAACTTTGCATATTGTGATTTATTTATGGCTAACCCTAGCCCTAACTTTGCATATTAAGTGATTTATTTATGGCTTACCCTAGCCCTAACTTTGCATATTGTGATTTATTTATGGCTTACCCTAGCCCTAACTTTGCATATTGTGATTTATTTATGGCTAACCCTAGCCCTAACTTTGCATATTAAGTGATTTATTTATGGCTTACCCTAGCCCTAACTTTGCATATTGTGATTTATTTATGGCTAACCCTAGCCCTAACTTTGCATATTAAGTGATTTATTTATGGCTAACCCTAGCCCTAACTTTGCATATTAAGTGATTTATTTATGGCTAACCCTAGCCCTAACTTTGCATATTAAGTGATTTATTTATGGCTAACCCTAGCCCTAACTTTGCATATTAAGTGATTTATTTATGGCTAACCCTAGCCCTAACTTTGCATATTAAGTGATTTATTTATGGCTAACCCTAGCCCTAACTTTGCATATTAAGTGATTTATTTATGGCTAACCCTAGCCCTAACTTTGCATATTAAGTGATTTATTTATGGCTAACCCTAACCCTAACTTTGCATATTAAGTGATTTATTTATGGCTAACCCTAGCCCTTTGCATATTGTGATTTATTTATGGCTAACCCTAGCCCTAACTTGCATATTAAGTGATTTATTTATGGCTAACCCTAGCCCTAACTTTGCATATTAAGTGATTTATTTATGGCTTACCCTAGCCCTAACTTTGCATATTGTGATTTATTTATGGCTAACCCTAGCCCTAACTTTGCATATTAAGTGATTTATTTATGGCTTACCCTAGCCCTAACTTTGCATATTGTGATTTATTTATGGCTTACCCTAGCCCTAACTTTGCATATTAAGTGATTTATTTATGGCTTACCCTAGCCCTTACTTTGCATATTAAGTGATTTATTTATGGCTTACCCTAGCCCTAACTTTGCATATTAAGTGATTTATTTATGGCTTACCCTAGCCCTAACTTTGCATATTAAGTGATTTATTTATGGCTAACCCTAGCCCTAACTTTGCATATTAAGTGATTTATTTATGGCTAACCCTAGCCCTAACTTTGCATATTGTGATTTATTTATGGCTAACCCTAGCCCTAACTTTGCATATTAAGTGATTTATTTATGGCTAACCCTAGCCCTAACTTTGCATATTAAGTGATTTATTTATGGCTTACCCTAGCCCTAACTTTGCATATTGTGATTTATTTATGGCTAACCCTAGCCCTAACTTTGCATATTAAGTGATTTATTTATGGCTAACCCTAACCCTAACTTTGCATATTAAGTGATTTATTTATGGCTAACCCTAGCCCTTTGCATATTGTGATTTATTTATGGCTAACCCTAGCCCTAACTTGCATATTAAGTGATTTATTTATGGCTAACCCTAGCCCTAACTTTGCATATTGATTTATCTATGGCTAACCCTAGCCCTAACTTTGCATATTGTGATTAATTTATGGCTAACCCTAGCCCTAACTTTGCATATTGTGATTTATTTATGGCTAACCCTAGCCCTAACTTGCATATTAAGTGATTTATTTATGGCTGACCCTAGCCCTAACTTTGCATATTGTGATTTATTTATGGCTTACCCTAGCCCTAACTTTGCATATTAAGTGATTTATTTATGGCTAACCCTAGCCCTAACTTTGCAATTGAGTGATTTATGGCTAACCCTAGCCTTAACTTTGCATATTGTGATTTATTTATGGCTAACCCTAGCTTTGCACATTGTGATTTATTTATGGCTAACCCTAGCCCTAACTTTGCATATTAAGTGTTTATTTATGGCTAACCCTAGCTCTTTGCACATTGTGATTTATTTATGGCTAACCCTAGCCCTAACTTTGCATATTGTGATTTATTTATGGCTAACCCTAGCCCTAACTTTGCATATCGTGATTTATTTATGGCTAACCCTAGCCCTAACTTTGCATATTGTGATTTATTTATGGCTAACCCTAGCCCTAACTTTGCATATTAAGTGATTTATTTATGGCTAACCCTAGCCCTAACTTTGCATATCGTGATTTATTTATGGCTAACCCTAGCCCTAACTTTGCATATTGTGATTTATTTATGGCTAACCCTAGCCCTAACTTTGCATATTAAGTGATTTATTTATGGCTAACCCTAGCCCTAACTTTGCATATTGTGATTTATTTATGGCTAACCCTAGCCCTAACTTTGCATATTAAGTGATTTATTTATGGCTAACCCTAGCTCTTTGCATATTGTGATTTATTTATGGCTAACCCTAGTTATTTAGTAAAAGAATCAGAAAACTTTGCAGCTTAAAAGGGGGGGGTCATAAAACTGCCCCCCCCTGCACTCTTTTTGTTTTAAAATAAAGAGTATGTAAGAATTGTACAAACCAGAAATCGGTTCCATTATGCTTTTCAAATCTTCAGCGGGACAATGCTGAGGTGAACAGAAATCCCATTTTATTGCGTAGGAGTCCAGTTTATCTTTGAACACTTTGTTCATATGTGCCTAAAAAAAGACGTATTAAAAAAAAAATTGTAAAAATGGCTCAGTACAATGAAAGAGTAATGGGTCCAAAACAAAATGGCTGCCAAAAGTGAAAAGGGAGATAATTCTGCAAATTTTATCAACTGTTATTTTTATTTATGTTTTTCATGGAAATCACTCCGGATAAGCCATAAAACCGTTTGATATAAAAAGAGCTTTAAAAAATTGAAAAAAAAAAACCCAAAAAAACTACCATTTCAAAGTCAACGTCAAAAATCAGCTAGCAATAAGTGTTAGGTGGAACTAGAAAACAGCAACAATTCTCCTCCCTTTGCCAGAAACATCTCTTATGAAATGTGAGGACTAAAGGACAAAATAAAAGAATAGTATTGGGTATTTCACTAGTATATATATATATATATATGTATGATTGTTGAGCTGGATTAAATCCGACGATATGAAATAAAATTAGAATTAGTTCTTCTCTCATAAAATGTATATACATGTATATATGACATCTAATTTACATAAGGAAAACACGCTGCTCTCCCCCATCATTATATATAGCCCCAATCCTCCGACTCTCTCATCAATGACCATCCCTCTTGAAGAAGCCCGCATAGATCGGGCGAAACGTTGAGTATCCAGGTCCTTCCACCTCCATTTTATTTCATATATATGTATATATATTATTTTTAAAATGTAATTATCCACTGACACGTGTTTCGTCGTCTACGACTCATCAGAGTGGCAGTATCTAGCGAGATTTGAAATCGGGACCAACGGTAATGAGCCTAAACCCTTACCCCTGGACCATCTCGCCGACTGACTGGATATATCGCGATTTACTTAGATGTTATTTTGTTTTGGTTTTAGCGATATGTTTTGAATGAATTCAATTATTTACGAAAGTGCATTTTAACCTAAATGCGAGTTGGGAATAATTTTCCCTTTTAACCAATTTGGTACCCCCACATGGGGAGCGGTATATATATTATTTTTAAAATGTAATTATCCACTGACACGTGTTTCGTCGTCTACGACTCATCAGAGTGGCTGTATCTAGCGAGATGATATATATATATATATATATATATATATATATATCATTTTCAGCCTTGACGATGACAAGTCGGGGCCTCAGTGCTTTATCCTTCGGTACAGGACTTTCCAATTTGGCTCTAAACTTGCTTGCGCAGTTTAGGTGTAGTATCTGTTGCCCATCAGATAAACACCGTCTGAACCTCCAATGCTCATGTCCAGTGGAGCGAACCCGTGACGACTGGCAGCAGAGGAGGCCGCAGCTTCTGGCTGAAAGTAATCTCAGCCTCTTCTTTCTGGATGAGGTTCCATAGCCTTTTAAGGAAAACTGCGAGGCAGCAGTAGGATTTGAAGTCAGAGTTCCCATCTCTTAGCCTTTTGTTGTGATAAAGGCCCACAAGGCAGTGGTGTTTGATTTTGGGGTTGGTTGTCTTAGTCTTCGCCCAACCAAGGGCACCCACAAGACAGTGGGGTAGGGGTTGGTAGTGTGCCAGGGCGTGTCCACACATCGGTGGGGTATATATATATATATATATATATATATATATATAGTACATGTCTGATGATGATTCGGGTTTCCTGGACAGTCTTCATACATACACAGGATATCAGGGGTATGGGGTCAGTGCATGCTGTCTACCATGTTGAGAAAGGTAAAATTAATGAATGTGCAACAACAAAAGAAGCATATATATATATGCTATATATATATAATATAAAGCTGAATGTCTGTGTGTGTATGTGTGTGTGTGTGTCTGGTCACGAATAGGCTCCTATATGGTTGACTATGGATTTGAAGTAAGAGTTCCCATCTCTTAGCCTTTTGTTGTGATAAAGGCCTACAAGGCAGTGGTGTTTGATTTTGGGTTGGTTGCCTTAGTCTTCGCCCAACCAAGGGCACCCACAAGACAGTGGGGTAGGGGTTGGTAGTGTGCCAGGGCATGTCCACACATCGGTGGGCCATAACACACTACCTCTGGGGTATATATATATATATATATATATATTAGTACATGTCTGATGATTTGGGTTTCCTGGGCAGTCTTCATACATACATAGGATATCAGGGGTATGGGGTCAGTGCATTTATAGTGGACATCATTACATGCTGTCTACCATGTTGAGAAAGGTAAAATTAATGAATGCGCAACAACAAACATATATATATATATATATATATAATATAAAGCTGAATGTGTGTGTGTGTGTGTGTCTGGTCACGAATAGGCTTCTATATGGTTGACTATTTTAAAAAACTGATTACATATAATGATAGAAGATGTATTGAGACACAGGAATGGGTATGTTTGATCTGGCAGAACAGTGGTTCATTAAAATCGTGGGGTCTGCGTTCACGCCTGGTCCACAAAGTATGGAAATAAAAAATTTAAAATTTAAAAATTAAAAAAAAAACGTTTACCAGTATTTTTGATAAAGATGTACATAAGAATACTTTGATAATTATGTTTTAACTTAAATAGGGATGGTATAATAAAATTGTGGGGTCTGCGTTTGCACCTGGCCGCCATAGAATGGAAATAGGCACAAACTTTAATAAAGACTTTTCATATCTATCTGCATAAGCATACTTTGATAATTATGTTTCTGTTTGAAGAAATATGGTATAATAAAATTATGGGGTGTTCATTCGCACCTGACATCCATAGAATGGAAATATGTCACAAAGGTTAACAAGGTTTTTTAATATAGATCCACAGAATATTGTGATAAGTGTTTCAGTGTGAACAGGTATGGTATTATAAACTATGAGGTTTATCTATTTTATTTTTACTTTCATTATATTTTGCTTTGGTTTTGATACTCCCAAATTCGAAGCTATCTCTTTACAACCCTTCCTTTTCATAACTTATCATACTTTCATAAATCAGAGTCCATTTTGTGTTTTTGAGCCCAGTCAACGACGGGTACTTTTGCTAGTATATATATATATATATATATATATATATATATATATATATATATATGTGTGTGTGTGTGTGTTTCCTTTGCCGAGAGGTAAAAGTAAAAAAAAAAAATGCAACACTGGTGACCCCCATCATTTGAACACGCATAGTTGGCAGAATGATAATAAAAAATAGAACAAAAAAAAAACAAAAAAAAAAAACACTGGTGACCCCGATGTGATTTGAACATGCATAGTTGTAAAAAAAAAAGTGAAGCATGCATAGTCCCCCGTGAGTGCACAGTGAACGAAACATTAAAAAATGACTACGTTCAGCATTTGCACCCCCCATTTAGTCCCAAAAGTCCCCAGGAGACATCAAATCCGGGTGAAAATGAACAAACGGTGCAGTTTTAGGTCTTAACATATGTAAATTTGAGTTCTGCACCATGCAAAAAAAATAAATGACTAGTTTCATCATTTGCCTCTGTCCCACTCTCTCATTTTGCCGCAAAAGTCCCCAAGGCCTTAACATATTTAAATTTGAGTTCAGCACCATGCAAAACTGCTAAATAAACATACACAGAAAACTTGGAACAAATATGGTAAAAATAGTCCCAAAAATGGAGTGTTTTTATTAGCCCTAAAAGAGCCCCTGGGGCACACACAAGAGTTATCGCAAAGTATAGACAAACAAAATTATATAGAAATCAATTAGTTACAACTTTTCAGAAAGTTTTATAAAAATCCAAGGCATCAATTTTTTTTTTAGTAAGCACAAAGGTGTCAATTTTAGCCATTTTAACCCGAAAGGAACCCCTAGAGAAGCAAACGGAGTTTTCCCTGAAAATCCGTTCTGTTTTTGTTTTTTTTACTCATATCATGTTTAATGTTTGTGCAAAATTTCAAAAAAATCCAAAGCGTAGTTATTGACAAAAGTGTTGACAGATGAATGGACGAGGGTGAATTTACAGTTCCACCCTCCTTTTGTCGGGGGGGGGGGGCAAAAATATAAAAAATAATTTTTTTTTTTTTTTACTCTGTGTTCCGCCATGACAATGTTTTTCCTTTGCAGATAAAAGTACTGAAAATCCGTTCTGTTTTTTTTTTTTACTCATATCATGTTTAATGTTTGTGCAAAATTTCAAAAAAAAAATAATAATAATAAATAGAGTAATAAACTATTTTGCCATATTTTCTCTTTACTTTGTATCCCCATGACATCGAGTTCCATAAATATGTTTTCCTTTTTCTGAGAGATAAAAAATAAATAAATAAAAAATATAAAAAAAAATTAAAATAAAAAAAAAAAATTAAAAAAATATAAAATATAAAAATAAAAATAAAAAAAAAAAATAAATAAAAAAAAAAACACTGGTGATCCCGATGTGATTTGAACACACATAGTTGGAAAAATAAATAAAAAATAAAAAAAATAAAATAAAATAAATAAATAAATAAAAAAAAGCACTGGTGATCCCGATGTGATTTGAACACACATAGTTGGAAAAATAAATAAAAAATTAAAAAAAAATAAAATAAAATAAATAAATAAATAAATAAATAAACAAAAAAAGAAAGCACTGGTGATCCCGATGTGATTTGAACACACATAGTTGGAAAAATAAATAAAAAATTAAAAAAAAATAAAATAAAATAAATAAATAAATAAATAAATAAACAAAAAAAAAAGCACTGGTGATCCCGATGTGATTTGAACACACATAGTTGGAAAAATAAATAAAAAATAAAAAAAATAAAATAAAATAAATAAATAAAAAAAAAAAAGCACTGGTGATCCCGATGTGATTTGAACACACATAGTTGGAAAAATAAATAAAAAATAAAAAAAAAATAAAATAAAATAAATAAATAAATAAATAAACAAAAAAAGAAAGCACTGGTGATCCCGATGTGATTTGAACACACATAGTTGGAAAAATAAATAAAAAATTAAAAAAAATAAAATAAAATAAATAAATAAATAAATAAAAAAACAAAAAAAGAAAGCACTGGTGATCCCGATGTGATTTGAACACACATAGTTGGAAAAATAAATAAAAAATAAAATAAAATAAAATAAAATAAAATAAAATAAATAAATAAAAAAAGCACTGGTGATCCCGATGTGATTTGAACACACATAGTTGGAAAAATAAAAAATTTAAAAGAATAATAACTTTTTTTTTTTACTCTGTGTTTTCCCCATGACGTCAAGTTCCATAACTATGTTTTTCCTTTGCAGATAAAAGTACTGAAAATTCTGCAGAAGAGACGAATACTCACCGGAACCATCAATTTCTTGAATTGTTCTGGTATGCAACATACAATAAATACAAAAGTATCAATTACTCATATCATGTTTAATGTTTTTACTCATATCATGTTTAATGTTTGTGCAAAATGTTTTTTTAAAAATTCCAAGGCGTAGTTATTGAGAAAAGTGTGGACAGACGAACAGACAATTTACAGGTCCACCTGTAATTTGTCGGGGGAACCAAATTTTATTTGTCAGGGAACCAAAAATAAAAAGAATAATGAAGTATTTTACTTTTTTACTCATATCATGTTTAATGTTTGAGCAAAGTAATATTTTCTCTTTACTCTGTGTTTCCCATGGCATCAAGTTCCATAAATATGTTTTTCTTTTTCTCAGAGATAAAAAAAACAACAAAAAACAATTAAAATAAAAAAAATAAAAATAAAAAAAAAACACTGGTGATCCCGATGTGACTTGAACACACATAGCTGGAAAAATAAAAAATTAAAAAGAATAATAATTTTTTTTTTTTTTACTTTGTGTTTTCCCCGTGACGTTAAATTCCATAACTATGTTTTTCCTTTGCGGATAAAAGTACTGAAAATTGTGTGGAAGAGACGAATACTCACCGGCACCACCAATTTCTTGAATTGTTCTGGTATCGCAATGTGCAACGTACAATACTGGCCTCGAATGAGAGGATTCTCCTCTGTAATATTCCCGGGCATGATTGGCATATTGATATCCGTACACTGATAAAAATCTCCTGTCCAATGTAAGGCTCCCTTGAGTATCCCTGATAGTGGCTTACCGCTTGCATCCAGCACTATAAAGGAAAATAGTAACTGGTTAAAAATAAATAATAATAACTGACGAGACCTGTGGAAATTCCACAGTGCCGACGGGGGTGCTCAGGCAATTTTTGATGAGGCAAGAGTACAGCAAATAAATATCTACTCCCCCACCCACCCCCATCAGGAGTCAAAAACATTTCACAATATCTATTAGACGTTCTTGAAAAAGAAATAAAACAAAAAAGAATGAAAAAAAGAAAAGAAAAAGGTGGATAAAAAGAAAAAAGAAACGCAGAAAGCTGTTATCATCTCAATCAAATATACCTGATATTTCTCATTGAAAAAGACAGAAAACAGAAAAAGAGGGGGAAAAAGAGGGGGAAAAACAGAAATAGGAAAAACAAAACCAAAAGAAAATATTTTTTTTTAAATGAAGAAAAAGAAAAAGGAAAGAAAAGGGATAGAAGAAGAAAAAAAGAAAAAGGAAAAGAAAAGAAAAAAGAAATAAGAAAAAAGGAAAAGAAAAAAGAAATAAGAAAAAGGAAATTAAAAGGAAAGACAACAGAAAAATAAAAAAGGAAAAGAAAAAAAGAAAAAGGAAAATAATAGAAAGAAAAACAGGAAGATTAAAAGAAAGGAAAAAGGAAAATGAAAAGAAAACAGAAAAAAAAGAAAAGAAAAAAGAAAAAAAGAAAATGAAAAAGAAAATAAAAAGAAAAAGGAAAATAAAAAGAAAAAAAAATAATAGAAAGAAAAAAAGGAAAATTAAAAGAAAGGAAAATGAAAAGAAAACAGAAAAAAATAAAAGAAAAAGAAAAGAATAGGGAAAAGAATAGGGAAAAGAGAAAGAAAGAGGAAAAGAAAAACAGAAAATGAAAAAGAAAAGAATAAAGAAAAAAAGAAAAGGAGAACAAAAAAAAATTTAAAAACAAAAGAAAAAAGAAAACAGGAGAATAAAAGGAAAGAAAAAACGAAAAAGAAAAAAAAAGAAAAAAAACGAAAAAGAAAAAAAAGGAAAAAAAAAGAAAAAAAACGAAAATAAAAGAAAAAAGGGAAAGTAATAAGAACACAAGAAAAGAAAAAAGGAAAAAAGGAAAATAAGGAGGAAAGAAAATAAAAAAAGAAAAGAAAAAAAGAAAATGAAAAAAAGAAAAAAAAAGAAAACGAAGCGAAAAAGTGGAAGAAAGAAAGTCATACTCACTTTGTAATGGCCAGTTTTCTGGGCCACTATTGACCCCTGACACAAGAGTACTCAAAGTCAGACGACATTTTGGACGAGTCTTAAACAACTTTTCGATGGTTTCAAATAATATTTGGCCCAATAAATTCTAGATGAAGAATAACGAAATAACGAGTTACAAAAGCATTTAACAAAAACATTTTTTAAATATATTTATTTTTTGATGTTACCTCAGTTTTGTTCGAACATGTTTTTCCTCACGTACACGCACCCACATGTATGCACGCACATACGCACAGACACGTACATATATTCACGTTCATGTACATACACTCACATTCATGTGCATACACACACAAACGCTAACGTACACACATACGCGCACATGTCACTTCCCCTGAAAGGAAATCCAGACATGCGCAGTCAGAACACTGACCCCGGTATAAAAGTCAACGACAACGTTCAACTTTCTCTTTTTCTTCCCTTTTGCCTTGGTTCGTCAACCAGACGAGTTTGCGTCCACAGCTTGTGGCCTGAAGACATTTCCACGTGGACGACTACTACCATGTACGTGCGGCGGTACTGAGGTCAACCACCCCTCTCTCTTTCTTTTTCTACATGCTGGACTACCATTTCTCTTTCCCCTACTTTATTCCTCTTTTTCCACACACGTAGTCGTCACGACTGAACTAAACACGTGTTCCGCCTAAACCATTTATTTTCGACATAAAATAAACATTCACGACTGAACTAAACACGTGTTCCGCCTAAACCATTTATTTTCGACATAAAATAAACACCATGTTTATTTTATTCAGCAATTGAGTTTTGTTTCCTTCCTTCCATTCATTTCATTATTTTCTTTTGTAACGAGTTAGGATTATTATATTCTGGTCCGCAACACTTTTTTTTTTACAACCAATTTTGAAAATGCGTTAAATATTTCACAAGTGACGTCACATGGCCATTAGAGAGAGTAAGAGAAGTTTCCACAGTTAGTAGGACATGCACTACATGTGTGTACATGTTATTTTAAAATGTGCTATGTGCTGATAAGATATGATTAAACACTGATTATAAATCTCTGCCTGGCCAGTGAGAGTTGAGGAGAGAAATGATATACGAATGCTTTTTTTATTACATTTTCACCCCAAACAAGGCACATTGCCACTTTAATGTAGGGGGGGAGAGCTACTATCAGGAACATAAGTTACAGGGGTACTGTGTAGGGAGTTGGGCAGCAATATGTCGGTACACGTTACACTTGAACTTCTGCATGTCAGTACAGTTGGGGAAGCAGGGACCTGAAAGGGAGTTCCAAAGTCTAGCGGTTTTGGGGAAGAAACTACTGGAGTAGAAGGCTCTCTTACATCTAGGGATCTCGACTGTGTGTGATACGGTGGATGTGGAATGCGAGTCTTTAAGATAAGCCAATTTTTACCTATTTTTCATCCGAGAGATTGATCTTTCTAACGAGACCAATTTCGTCACGGTTTGATGCATCTGCCAAAAGTTTTTGGCAGACATATAAACACACACAGACACACACACACACATACTAACTAACACACATTTTCCCCTTTTGATGATTAGTGTGCAACAACATGGTCCCTGTTCTAAAACATCATCGGCAACCCCAATGCTCCATGGTCTTCTTTTACATTTTCTATTCTGGCCATATTGTCATCTCTCACATTGGCAGTTTCTGAGGGGAGCACATACGGCCAATAGGGGGCATTCAAAGAACAGGGGCTAATAACTAATCTTGGACGCCCGATGTCATTGACATGCAGAAGTGCCAAAAAAAAAGTCAATTTTTTTTCACCCCATACAAGGCATATTGCCACTTTAAACTATTATAGCAAAAAACAACAATACTTAATTATCTAAAAAATTACGAAAAAATTAGAAAATAATTTATAACTAAAAGGAATTTTCACGGAAAATCGGAGAATATTGCATCTTCCCTATGTGTAAACACTTTGAAGATTGCGAATACAGGGGAATACTTATCTCCCTTTTCGAAAATGTAATGGCTGACATAGCCTTATAGCTATAGACCTTATTTTACTAAAAATAGCAGTTGTTCCATTGGATGAATTTTCGTAATCTTTCGAATATATTACTATTTTCGACATGACATAAAACGTAAAAAAAAAAAAAATGGCGCTTACATGAATACTACAGAAGTGCTCGATTAAAAAAAATATATGATGTTTTAAGCAAAAAGAATATTACGAACTTTGAAATTAATAAAGTTCGTAATATTGTTTTTCCTTAAAACAACATATATTTTTTTTTAAATTCGTTGTTGGGTTGCTTTAATTTGAAAAATATTTCATTAAAATTATTTATTTGCTAAAAAAATATATATATTTATTTAAAAAAAAAAAATTTGACGTTGTTTTCATTTATGTTTTATTGAAATTATATTTTCTTGCTCAGCTGAACTAGCCCCCATACTTTCATAACTCTACAACAAATACTTTGCTGAACTAGCTCCCATACTTTCCAAACTCTACAACAAATGCTTTGCTGAACTAACCTCAATACTTTACAAACTCTACAACAAATGCTTTGCTGAACTAGCCCCATACTTTACAAACTCTACAACAAATGCTTTGCTGAACTAACCCCAATACTTTACAAACTCTACAACAAATGCTTTGCTGAACTAACCTCAATACTTTACAAACTCTACAACAAATGCTTTGCTGAACTAACCTCAATACTTTCCAAACTCTACAACAAATGCTTTGCTGAACTAACCCCAATACTTTACAAACTCTACAACAAATGCTTTGCTGAACTAACCCCAATACTTTACAAACTCTACAACAAATGCTTTGCTGAACTAACCTCAATACTTTACAAACTCTACAACAAATGCTTTGCTGAACTAACCCCAATACTTTACAAACTCTACAACAAATGCTTTGCTGAACTAACCCCAATACTTTACATACTCTACAACAAATGCTTTGCTGAACTAACCCCAATACTTTACAAACTCTACAACAAATGCTTTGCTGAACTAACCTCAATACTTTCCAAACTCTACAACAAATGCTTTGCTGAACTAGCCCCATACTTTACAAACTCTACAACAAATGCTTTGCTGAACTAACCCCAATACTTTCCAAACTCTACAACAAATGCTTTGCTGAACTAACCTCAATACTTTACAAACTCTACAACAAATGCTTTGCTGAACTAACCTCAATACTTTACAAACTCTACAACAAATGCTTTGCTGAACTAGCCCCATACTTTACAAACTCTACAACAAATGCTTTGCTGAACTAACCCCAATACTTTACAAACTCTACAACAAATGCTTTGCTGAACTAACCTCAATACTTTACAAACTCTACAACAAATGCTTTGCTGAACTAACCTCAATACTTTCCAAACTCTACAACAAATGCTTTGCTGAACTAACCCCAATACTTTACAAACTCTACAACAAATGCTTTGCTGAACTAACCCCAATACTTTACAAACTCTACAACAAATGCTTTGCTGAACTAACCTCAATACTTTACAAACTCTACAACAAATGCTTTGCTGAACTAACCCCAATACTTTACAAACTCTACAACAAATGCTTTGCTGAACTAACCCCAATACTTTACAAACTCTACAACAAATGCTTTGCTGAACTAACCCCAATACTTTACAAACTCTACAACAAATGCTTTGCTGAACTAACCTCAATACTTTCCAAACTCTACAACAAATGCTTTGCTGAACTAGCCCCATACTTTACAAACTCTACAACAAATGCTTTGCTGAACTAACCCCAATACTTTCCAAACTCTACAACAAATGCTTTGCTGAACTAACCTCAATACTTTACAAACTCTACAACAAATGCTTTGCTGAACTAACCTCAATACTTTACAAACTCTACAACAAATGCTTTGCTGAACAAACCCCAATACTTTACAAACTCTACAACAAATGCTTTGCTGAACTAACCTCAATACTTTACAAACTCTACAACAAATGCTTTTCTGAACTAACCTCAATACTTTACAAACTCTACAACAAATGCTTTGCTGAACTAACCCCAATACTTTACAAACTCTACAACAAATGCTTTTCTGAACTAACCCCAATACTTTACAAACTCTACAACAAATGCTTTGCTGAACTAACCCCAATACTTTACAAACTCTACAACAAATGCTTTGCTGAACTAACCCCAATACTTTACAAACTCTACAACAAATGCTTTGCTGAACTAACCCCAATACTTTAAAAACTCTACAACAAATGCTTTTCTGAACTAACCCCAATACTTTACAAACTCTACAACAAATGCTTTGCTGAACTAACCTCAATACTTTCCAAACTCTACAACAAATGCTTTGCTGAACTAACCCCAATACTTTACAAACTCTACAACAAATGCTTTGCTGAACTAACCCCAATACTTTACAAACTCTACAACAAATGCTTTGCTGAACTAACCCCAATACTTTACAAACTCTACAACAAATGCTTTGCTGAACTAACCCCAATACTTTACAAACTCTACAACAAATGCTTTTCTGAACTAACCCCAATACTTTACAAACTCTACAACAAATGCTTTGCTGAACTAACCTCAATACTTTACAAACTCTACAACAAATGCTTTGCTGAACTAACCCCAATACTTTACAAACTCTACAACAAATGCTTTGCTGAACAAAACCCAATACTTTACAAACTCTACAACAAATGCTTTTCTGAACTAACCCCAATACTTTACAAACTCTACAACAAATGCTTTGCTGAACTAACCCCAATACTTTACAAACTTTACAACAAATGCTTTTCTGAACTAACCCCAATACTTTACAAACTCTACAACAAATGCTTTGCTGAACTAACCTCAATACTTTCCAAACTCTACAACAAATGCTTTGCTGAACTAACCCCAATACTTTACAAACTCTACAACAAATGCTTTGCTGAATTAACCCCAATACTTTACAAACTCTACAACAAATGCTTTGCTGAACTAACCCCAATACTTTACAAACTCTACAACAAATGCTTTGCTGAACTAACCCCAATACTTTACAAACTCTACAACAAATGCTTTGCTGAACTAACCCCAATACTTTACAAACTCTACAACAAATGCTTTGCTGAACTAACCTCAATACTTTCCAAACTCTACAACAAATGCTTTGCTGAACTAACCCCAATACTTTACAAACTCTACAACAAATGCTTTGCTGAACTAACCCCAATACTTTACAAACTCTACAACAAATGCTTTGCTGAACTAACCCCAATACTTTACAAACTCTACAACAAATGCTTTGCTGAACTAACCTCAATACTTTCCAAACTCTACAACAAATGCTTTGCTGAACTAGCCCCATACTTTCCAAACTCTACAACAAATGCTTTGCTGAACTAGCCCCCATACTTTCCAAACTCTACAACAAATGCTTTGCTGAACTAACCCCCATACTTTCCAAACTCTACAACAAATGCTTTGCTGAACTAACCCCAATACTTTACAAACTCTACAACAAATGCTTTGCTGAACTAACCCCAATACTTTACAAACTCTACAACAAATGCTTTGCTGAACTAACCCCAATACTTTACAAACTCTACAACAAATGCTTTGCTGAACTAGCCCAATACTTTCCAAACTCTACACCAAATGCTTTGCTGAACTAACCCCAATACTTTACAAACTCTACAACAAATGCTTTGCTGAACTAACCCCAATACTTTACAAACTCTACAACAAATGCTTTGCTGAACTAGCCCCATACTTTCCAAACTCTACAACAAATGCTTTGCTGAACTAACCCCCATACTTTCCAAACTCTACAACAAATGCTTTGCTGAACTAACCCCAATACTTTACAAACTCTACAACAAATGCTTTGCTGAACTAACCTCAATACTTTACAAACTCTACAACAAATGCTTTGCTGAACTAACCCCAATACTTTACAAACTCTACAACAAATGCTTTGCTGAACTAGCCCCATACTTTCCAAACTCTACAACAAATGCTTTGCTGAACTAACCCCAATACTTTACAAACTCTACAACAAATGCTTTGCTGAACTAACCCCAATACTTTACAAACTCTACAACAAATGCTTTGCTGAACTAACCCCAATACTTTACAAACTCTACAACAAATGCTTTGCTGAACTAGCCCCATACTTTCCAAACTCTACAACAAATGCTTTGCTGAACTAGCCCCATACTTTCCAAACTCTACAACAAATGCTTTGCTGAACTAACCACCATACTTTCCAAACTCTACAACAAATGCTTTGCTGAACTAACCTCAATACTTTACAAACTCTACAACAAATGCTTTGCTGAACTAACCCCAATACTTTACAAACTCTACAACAAATGCTTTGCTGAACTAACCCCAATACTTTACAAACTCTACAACAAATGCTTTGCTGAACTAACCCCAATACTTTACAAACTCTACAACAAATGCTTTGCTGAACTAACCCCCATACTTTCCAAACTCTACAACAAATGCTTTGCTGAACTAACCTCAATACTTTACAAACTCTACAACAATTGCTTTGCTGAACTAACCCCAATACTTTACAAACTCTACAACAAATGCTTTGCTGAACTAACCCCAATACTTTACAAACTCTACAACAAATGCTTTGCTGAACTAGCCCCATACTTTCCAAACTCTACAACAAATGCTTTGCTGAACTAGCCCCATACTTTCCAAACTCTACAACAAATGCTTTGCTGAACTAACCCCCATACTTTCCAAACTCTACAACAAATGCTTTGCTGAACTAACCCCAATACTTTACAAACTCTACAACAAATGCTTTGCTGAACTAACCCCAATACTTTACAAACTCTACAACAAATGCTTTGCTGAACTAACCCCAATACTTTACAAACTCTACAACAAATGCTTTGCTGAACTAACCCCAATACTTTACAAACTCTACAACAAATGCTTTGCTGAACTAACCTCAATACTTTACAAACTCTACAACAAATGCTTTGCTGAACTAACCCCAATACTTTACAAACTCTACAACAAATGCTTTGCTGAACTAACCTCAATACTTTACAAACTCTACAACAAATGCTTTTCTGAACTAACCACATATTTTCCAAACTCTACAACAAATGATTTGCTGAACTAGCCCCATACTTTCCAAACTCTACAACAAATGCTTTGCTGAACTAACCCCAATACTTTACAAACTCTACAACAAATGCTTTGCTGAACTAACCCCAATACTTTACAAACTCTACAACAAATGCTTTTCTGAACTAACCACATATTTTCCAAACTCTACAACAAATGCTTTGCTGAACTAGCCCCATACTTTCCAAACTCTACAACAAATGCTTTGCTGAACTAGCCCCCATACTTTCCAAACTCTACAACAAATGCTTTGCTGAACTAACCCCCATACTTTCCAAACTCTACAACAAATGCTTTGCTGAACCAGCCCCCATACTTTCCAAACTCTACAACAAATGCTTTGCTGAATCCTGCTTCCCTAATAGCTGGGAGATGGCCTCTGTTGTACCAGTGTACAAGAATTCTGGCGAAAGGACCGACCTCTTAATTATCGTCCTATAAATCTCCTCCCGTCTTCACTAAATATTTGAGATGCTAATCAATCGAGCACTAGTTCACCACCTTGTGAAAGCAAATTTTTCTGATAAACAGTATGGATTTAGGAAATGTCGTTCTGTTTTTGGGTTAAATGGTAATAAACAAAAGCGAACACAGGATTTTTAGAGACGAACATGTATTCACATAAATTACAGACAAAGACCAGTTGGGAATACCATTCCTTAATGGTAGGCGTTTGCATACGACCGGCTTCGTCGTGTACCAATCTCAGACTGCCAGGCACCGGTACTTGATACCGGAAGTGACGTCATGAGATAGTTCATTAATCCCCTGGAGGGGTGTCTCCAACGTTCTACGGCAGATATTTTAACAGTTATTTCTGAACGCATACACCATGCACTAGATAAGACAGGTGAAGCCAGGGCTGTAGCCCTCGATATATCCAAAGCCTTTGACAAAGTCTGGCACAAAGGGCTGCTAATGAAAATTAAATAATATGGTATAACTGGACAAATATTAAATATAATTAGATCCTTCTTAAACAATAGGACCATCCAGGTTGTGATTGATGGACGTCCATCCAAGCAGCATAACATTTTTTTTTTTTTTTTTTTTTTACAAGATAGTCACCACTTATCAATGCCCGGGAGCAACTCAGGCTAAGGGTTATTGCGTGTACAGTAATCAATGGGATAGTATTGTAGTAATCATTAGTATTGGAGATTTGATAAAGTGTCTTACTTAAGGGGGCGGGTTGTCAGGAATTTGTTTATGTTGGACTTGAAGACATCTAGGTTGTAGTCAGGTGGGAAACAGGCAAACGAAAGAGTGTTCCACAGGCATGCACTTCTAAGAAAGAAGCTTTGTTGATGGAATCTACATTTTGGTTTGGGCGCAGATAAAGAGTGGGGAAAAGTTTTGACAGTGGTTTCAGCTGGACGGGTGTTTATCATGAAAGATTGGCGAGGTGGGGCCAGAGATTGGAGCTTAGACGAGCACTTGCCATGGAAGTAATGATAAAACAAAGATAGGCTCGCAACGTTTCTCCTGTGAAGCGGGAGTGCCTCAGCAGTCAATCCTTGAACGACTATTATTCCTGATATTCTTCAATGATCTCCCCGATAATATTGAGTCCGATCTGGGTATATTTTCTGATGATACAACACTCTATAACATGCATGAGGGAATAATGGATGTCCAAAAATCTAAGACAATGGTTGAATCATTAAAAAAATTACCTCCAGACCGTAGTTGAATGGGGACGTAAATGGATGGCAACATTTAATGCTACTAAGACTAAACTGCTTTCCTTCAACAATTACAAGAAACCCCCCCCCCAACCACCGATAACTATGACAAAAAATAACATCCTACTTCCTTCAAACTCCTCGGCTTAACATTCACAGGAAATATTGAGGACATTGCAAAAGCTGCTGCAAGGAAGGTGGGCTCCCTTTATCGTACTAGACAACTGCTCACACCTGAGAGTTTCCTGTACCTCTACAAGGCCACTATTCGCCCATGTGTGGACTATTGTTGGCACATCTGGGCTGGTGCATCTATCATTAGTCTCTCCCTCTTGTATAGGGTTCAAAAAAGGATATGCAATCTAATAGGTCCCACATTGTCAACTAGGCTCCAAACCCTGTCCCATCACCGCAATGCTGCATCCCTGTGCCTTTTTTACAAGTATTTTAATGAAATCTGCTCTGATGAACTCATTGCACTTGTGCCCCCTCGATGCACATATCCCGACAAACCCGACTGGCAGCAAAATCACACCCCTTCAAGTTGAGGTCCCTAGATGTCAGAAAGTTTTCTACTCAAATAGCTTCTTCCGTAGAACAGATAGACTTTGGAATTCCCTTCCTGCTACCTGCTTCCCAAACTGAACTGATATGCAGAAGTTCAAATCTAATGTAAACCAACATCCTAATCTTTCTTAGGCATGGTCCCAAATGGTTGCCCCTTACGTCCAAGTGACTATATGCCTTGTTTTTTTTGTTTTTTTTTGGGGGGGGGGGTGAACGTGAATAATAAAAAATAAATTAATAATAACAATAATAATAACTAGCAGGACCTGTGGAAATTCCACAGCGGCATCTTTCATTTGTAATATATTGCTGCTGGACATTCTATGGCGTTCAGAATGAATGAAGACACCATTATATTATTCTAGCCTTAAAATAATAACTTTGATATATTGCCTGGACTGATTATTTCATTACAAACACACCATTACGTTAACTCACATTTCATCATTTTTCATAATTCTTGGATATGTTACTAATTTCAAAATCATTTTAACTAAATTTGACCCACATTATCGCCCCCCCTTACTAAAATAATAACCTTGATATATTGTCTGAGCTAATTATTTCATTACAAACACACCAATCAACTCACATTTCATCATTTTTTCATAATTCTTGGATATGTTACTAATTTCGACAACAATTTTTCATAATTTAACCCACCCGACCCCCTTACTAAAATAATAACTTTCATATATTGCATAGGCTGATTATTTCATTACAAACGCACCAATCAATTAACTCACATTTCGTCATTTTTCATAATTCTTGGATATGTTACTAATCTCGACAATAATTTTCTATTATTTTAACCCTCATTATCGCCCCCTTACTATAATAATAACCTTGATACATTGTCTGAGCTGATTATTTCATTACAAACACACCAATCAATTAACTCACATTTCATCATTTTTTCATAATTCTTGGATATGTTACTAATTTCGACAATCGTTTTGCATAATTTAACCAACATGATCGATCCCCCTTACTAAAATAATAACTTTGAAATACTGTCTCGACTGATTATTTCATTACAAACATACCAATCAATTAACTCGCATTTCATCATATTTCATAATTCTTGGATATGCTGCTAATTTCGACAATTATTTGTTATAATTTTAACCCACATTATCGCCCCCCACTTTCTAAAATATTAACTTTGATATATTGTCTGGGCAGTTTATTTCATTAGGAACACACCAATCCGTTAACTCACATTTCATCCTTTTTCATAATTCTTGGATATGTTATCAATTTCGACAATCATTTTTCAAAATTTATCCCACATTATACCCTCTTACTGTGATAATAACTTTGAAATGTTGTCTCGGCTGATTATTTCATTACAAAACACCAATCAATTAACTCACATTTTATCATTTTTGTATGAAAAAATAAATGTAATAAAAAATAAAAGTATTGGTGTGAAAAATATAATATTATAAAAATGAATTAAAACAAAATGATAATAAACTAAAAAAAATCACAAAATAAAAGTATGAATGAAATTTAATTAAAGAAAAAAATACACAAATAAATAAATAAATAAAATACATAAATAATTTAAAAAAATACATAAATAAATAAAATACTTAAATAAATAAAATACATAAATAAATAAATAAAATAAATAAAAATACATAAATGAATAAATAAAATACATAAATAAATAAAATACCTAAATAATTAAATTATATAAATAAAATATATAAATAAATAAAATACATAATAAAATACATAAATAAATAAAATACATAAATGAAATACATTAATAAATAAATAAAATAAATAAAAATACATAAATGAATAAATAAAATATATAAATAAATAAATAAAATACATAAATAAATAAATAAAATACATAAATAAATAAATTATATAAATAAATAAATAAAATGCATGAATAATCAAATGAAATACATAAATAATTAAATAAAATACATACATAATTAAATTATATAAATAAATACATAAAATATATGAATAAATAAAATACATAATAAATAAATAAATTATGTAAATAAATAAATAAAATACATAATAAAATAAATAAAATACATAAATAAATAAATAAAATACATAAATAAATAAAATAAATAAATAAATAAACAAAAAACATAAATAAATAAATTATATAAATAAATAAACAAATAAAATGCATAAATAAATAAATAAAATAAATAAATAATTAAATAAAATACATACATAATTAAATTATATAAATAAATACATAAAATATATGAATAAATTAAATACATAATAAATAAATAAATTATATAAATAAATAAATAAAATACATAAATAAATAATATAAATAAATAAAAAAATACATAAATAAATAAAATACATAAATAAATAATATAAATAAAATACATAAATAAATAAAATAAATAAATAAACAAAAAACATAAATAAATAAATTATATAAATAAATACATGAAATGCATACATAAATAAATAACATAAATAAATAAATAATATATATAAATAAATAAAATACATAAATAAATAAATCAATAAAATAAATAAATAAATAAATAAATAAATAAAATACATAAATAAATAAAATACATAAATAAATAAAATACATAAATAAATAAAATACATAAACGAATAAATAAAATATATAAACAAATAAATAAAATACATAAATAAATAATAATGGAAAATTTTTAATTGCGTCCTGGCACATTAAGTTTGGGAAAAGGAGTTATAAATAAAAAACTAGACAAAATACTGTTAGAAACTTTCTTAATATATGTTACCGTAACATAGGCTTATATATATTCGGTGGGTTTTTACAGTATTTGGCATATTTTTTAACTTTTAACTCCTTTTCCCAAACTTACCGTGTGAAAGAGAGTTGGGCGCCATTTAAAATTTTCCAATACATCGGTAAAGACTTATGTTTTTCGAGCTGTTACATTAAATAAAACACTAAAAACACATCCAGTTCGGTAGAAAATTAACTTATCTTGCGTCTGATAACATTTATTTGTTATATATTTGTTTTTTGACAACTTTTTGCATCTATGTTTACAGTAAAACAAACCCGCGGTATTGTTTTGGCTAATTGAACAACAACTTCTTGATTAATTAACAAGTTTATTTAATTTTTGTTGATTGATTAACAAGTTTATTCAATTTTTGTTGATTAATTAACAAGGTTATTCAATTTTTGTTGATTAATTAACAAGTTTATTCAATTTTTGTTGATTAATTATGAAGGTTATTTATTTTTTGTTGATTAATTAACAAGTTTATTCAATTTTTGTTGATTAATTAACAAGTTTATTCAATTTTTGTTGATAAATTAACAAGTTTATTCAATTTTTGTTGATTAATTAACAAGTTTATTCAATTTTTGTTGATTAATTAACAAGTTTATTTAATTTTAGCTGATTAATTAACAAGTTTATTTAATTTTTGTTGATTAATTAACAAGTTTATTTAATTAGGTTAGTTAATTTTAGTCGATTAATTAACAAGTTTATTCCATTTTTGTTGATTAATTAACAAGATTATTTAATTTTTGTTGTTTAATTATGAAGGTTATTTAATTCTTGTTGATTAATTAACACCATTTCATTGTAACAGGTTGTTTACTTTTGTTTGGTGTAATACGTTAATTAATAAGTTTATTTCGTTACCTAACATTGTTATATTTTTAAGTTAGTTGATTAACTTTGCTAATTTATTTCCTTTTCGTAAATTTCTTCAGCAATTTCCGGAACTAATCGTGCAATCTTATTTTTTTAACATTCTTTCATGGTTCTACTGATTATTTCGGCGTCCCAAATTATATCTAGCAAAATATGCTTATTTTTGCAGTTATGTGCTGGTTATCTCCCTTAGATTTGATGATCCGTTGATAAAAGCGCAAAAACGAACAACATAAGACCTGAAGTCATGAGTCACGTAACAAAATATAAATTTATACAAAATAAAATCTGAAGTAATGAATCACGTAACAAAATATAAATTTATATAAAATAAAATCTGAAGTAATGAACCACGTAACAAAATATAAATTTATATAAAATAAAATCTGAAGTAATGAATCACGTAACAAAATATAAATTTATACAAAATAAAATCGGAAGTAATGAACCACGTAACAAAATATAAATTTATACAAAATAAATCTGAAGTAATGAATCACGTAACAAAATATAAATTTATACAAAATAAAATCAGAAGTAATGAACCACGTAACAAAATATAAATTTATACAAAATAAAATCAGAAGTAATGAATCACGTAACAAAATATAAATTTATATAAAATAAAATCTGAAGTAATGAATCACGTAACAAAATATAAATTTATATAAAATAAAATCTGAAGTAATGAACCACGTAACAAAATATAAATTTATACAAAATAAATCTGAAGTAATGAATCACGTAACAAAATATAAATTTATACTAAATAAAATCTGAAGTAATGAACCACGTAACAAAATATAAATTTATACAAAATAAATCTGAAGTAATGAACCACGTAACAAAATATAAATTTATACAAAATAAAATCTGAAGTAATGAATCACGTAACAAAATATAAATTTATTAAAAATAAAATCTGAAGTAATGAACCACGTAACAAAATATTAATTTATACAAAATAAAATCTGAAGTAATGAACCACGTAACAAAATATAAATTTATACAATATAAAATCTGAAGTAATGAATCACGTAACAAAATATAAATTTATACAAAATAAAATCTGAAGTAATGAACCACGTAACAAAATATAAATTTATACAAAATAAAATCTGAAGTAATGAATCACGTAACAAAATATAAATTTATACAAAATAAAACCTGAAGTAATGAATCACGTAACAAAATATAAATTTATACAAAATAAAATCTGAAGTAATGAACCATGTAACAAAATATAAATTTATACAAAATAAAATCTGAAGTAATGAATCACGTAACAAAATATAAATTTATACAAAATAAAACCTTAAGTAATGAATCACGTAACAAAATATAAATTTATACTAAATAAAATCTGAAGTAATGAATCACGTAACAAAATATAAATTTATTAAAAATAAAATCTGAAGTAATGAATCACGTAACAAAATATAAATTTATACAAAATAAAATCTGAAGTAATGAATCACGTAACAAAATATAAATTTATTAAAAATAAAATCTGAGGTAATGAACCACGTAACAAAATATAAATTTATACAAAATAAAATCTGAAGTAATGAATCACGTAACAAAATATAAATTTATGCAAAATAAAATCCTAAATAAATATAAATTTATACTAAATAAAATCTGAAGTAATGAACTATGTAACAAAATATAAATTTATACTAAATAAAATCTGAAGTAATGAACCATGTAACAAAATATTAATTTATACTAAATAAAATCTGAAGTAATGAACCACGTAAAAAAATTTAAATTTATACTAAATAAAATCTTAAGTAATGAATCACGTAACAAAATATAAATTTATACAAAATAAAATATGAAATAATGAATCACGTAACAAAATATAAATTTATCTCTATATAAATAAAATGAACTCATTTTTTCCCGTCTGATTTTGACATTAATAGGATTAAAAATCAAGATATTTCATGCAAATATAATATGCACAAACGGCAGAACAATATCGTAGGTGTGTTATAGGCTTATTATTTCTCAAATTCCTCGATAATCTTAGATTTCTATACTTTTTCTGCTGAGAAGTCACGGCCAAAATCGGTTAAGATCAATGGAAGTGGTAAAATATTTTCTCTCTAATAAATTCCTCCTCCCCCTGCCACCACTTAACACCGTTTGGGGATCGTTCACAAGGAACAGTTGAGAAGAGAACACCGGTTTGGCTTCGTAGTTCTTTCATGTGAAGTTATTTAAAATCACTAAACTAAGCTGCAGTGCTCTGTGGCGTAGTGGTTAGCGTGCTGGACAATTCACATTATATTTTCACGTTCGCGCCGACCTACCGTAGTCGTTTTTTTTTTTCCTAAACAACTGGAATGGACTTTTCTTGGTGGCCGAACTGTTAACGTTGCAGATGTTTTTTTTTTTTCACACTTTATTTTCCTACTTTTACTCATGACTCCGGGGTTGATCCTTCCTACTTACCTACCATAACATTTTTTAAAACTCCCCCCCCCGTCCCGGAAACAAACACTCGGGCAACGCCGGGTACCCCCGCTAGTATAAAATAAAATCTGAAGTAATGAATCCCGTAACAAAATATAAATTTATACAAAATAAAATCTGAAGCAATGAACCACGTAACAAAATATAAATTTATATAAAATAAAATCTGAAGTAATGAACCACATAACTAAATATAAATTTATACAAAATAAAATCTGAAGTAATGAACCACGTAACAGAATATAAATTTGTACAAAATAAAATCTGAAGTAATGAACCACGTAACAAAATATAAATTTGTACAAAATAAAATCTGAAGTAATGAACCACGTAACAGAATATAAATTTATACAAAATAAAATCTGAAGTAATGAACCACGTAACAGAATATAAATTTATTACAAAATAAAATCTGAAGTAATGAACCACGTAACAAAATATAAATTTGTACAAAATAAAACAACTTTGAAAATTAAACATTTTTTTTAAAACTATATTGTTGTCTTATGCGTGCCCTTTCTCACGCCGTCTCCACAACTCTTCCATTAGATGGGAATGGAACAAATTTTCATATTTTTTATATTAATTATATAATATATTTTATATTAATTACATATTTTTTGTTTTAAAATTTGATAATTTGTATTTTTATTTTAAATCTAATAATTCGTAATATTCGTGATTCTGCTTTCCCTACCGTACTTATAAATTTTTTTTTATTTTCTTTTTTCTTCCTCAACAAATAAAAAAACGATTTTTGTCCTTTAAACGAGCATCCCTTGTCGGTCGTTTTTCCTTTGCCTTGTTCACCATTCTTTTTTGCCCGTGTCTATCTTCAAGTTGTTGGGTCGACTGTCTCCGGACGATCGGCCCCGCAACAATTCTGCTTTCCCTACCGTACTGATATGCAGAAGTTCAAGTGTAATGTGAACAAACATCTTTCTACTCATCTCCCTTCATAATGCCCCTGCAAATTAAGTCCCTGATAGTAACCCTACTGCTTCAAAGTGGCACTGTGCCTTGTTTGGGGTGAAAATTGAATAATAAAACAAGCTAAATCGAACATTTTGCTCGGTATCCTAACAAATTGTTTTTCCGCTGTAAACAAAAAAACTACTCGATGAAATTAAGTGAAATTTTCTTTCAGAGAACTTCGTTCCATAACGGATACATACAATTGAAACTTTTTCGATATTTTCATTTTTTAATGTCTTGACTAAACTGTACAAGTACCTTTACTTTTTTTTTTATTAATTATATAATATATTTTCTGTTAATTGCATTTTTTTTATTTTATTTTAAAACTAATAATTCGTAATATTCGATATTTGACGGTGTAAAATACTGATGTGACCTTTCTAGAGTTGTCGAACTTTGCCGGTACTTAACTGCAAGACTGCCAAAAATTGGAGTTATCGCTCTCTAACAATGGCGCTCGCCCGAATACTGCAGAAGTGCCAAAAATCAATCTGTCGACTTTATCTGAACAAGCACCAAATGAAAATTGTGGCGCTTCTACACCATTGGGACGAAATTTCAGAAATCGTAAAACGGAATTTTACATGAAAATAATGTTATCTACGTATTGCTTGTATTTTTAAGATGATCATATCCAAAAATCACGAAAAGCGGTAAGGTAGAAAATTATTTATTGAGGAAAATAAAAAATAGAATTTGATGGAAACGATCATAAGACACGGAAGAGTCCAAAAGGGAGGTAATTTTCCGTTTTGATTTAAACAAGATGGCGGCAATTTTTCATCTGCTAACACGATTAAAGCTGTTTTTCTTTTTTCTTTTTTTTTTAATAATTCAGTAATGTTCAGGTAATTTCGACTGCAAAACTTGGAAGCTAACATCGTAATTTATCAGAATTGACAAAAAAAATCAGTAGAAACCATTTTTTTTTTTAATCTTAAAACTCCATTCGCCCATGTATGGAGTATTGCTGCCACATCTGGGCTGGTGCATCTGCTACTAGTCTCTCGCTCCTTGACAAGGTTCAAAAGAGAGTCGCAAATCTGATAGGCCCTGAACTGGCATCTAAGCTTCAGCCTCTGTCCCATCGACGAAACGTTGCGTCCCTCTGCCTGTTCTACAAGTATTTTAGTGGTGAATGCTCTGATGAACTGCAATCACTTGTGCCCCCACGACGCGAGCACCCTCGACAAACCCGACAGGCTGCTAGATCCCACCCCCACACTGTAGAGGTCCCTAGATGTAAAAGATCTTTTTACTCCAATAGTTTCTTCCCCAGAACCGCAAGACTCTGGAATTCCATTCCAGGTCCCTGCTTCCCCAACAGTACTGACGTGCAGAAGTTCAAGTGTAATGTGAACCGACACCTTGCTGCCCAAATCCCTACATAGTACCCCAGTAGTTGTTGCCCCTGATAGTAGCCCCCTACACCAAAGTGGCAATTTGCCTTGTTTGGGGTGAAAATGTAATAAAAATAAAAAAATAAAAAATTTATCGACTCCAAAATTTCGTGCCAATAGTGTAGAAACAAAAAAATTGTTCGCTTACCATCATGGCGTCCTTATCGGCGTAATCATCTAGCGAGTATTTTTGGAACCATTCCAAGGAGTGAGAAATATTTGGTATTTGCAGACGACACAGCTTGGAAAATTCTTCCGACATTGCTTTAATCTCTTTGTCTTCCATATCCGTTGATTCTTCTTTGGTTCCATCCTGTTTCTTTGATGGTTTTAAAGCCAAAAAGGATCCTTGGACAGTGCGACATAAACTGGATAGTATATCCTCTTGTAGGTCGGCGCCGCTTGAAAAATTTTCAAAGACCAAAGATGGCACCATGAAAAGAAACAGGACAAATAATAAATATTGCATTTCTTTTTTTTTTTTCTTTTTTTTTAAATATTATTCTTCTCTCTTTTTTTTTTTTAATTATTATTTTTTTGGCAAATAACTTTTTTTTATGTAGTTTTCATTTTTTTTTATAATAAACTATATGTCTCTATTTTCGTTTCGATTTTTGGAGATAATTTTGCTTTTTGCAATAACCCTTATAATTTTTTGCGTTCCTTTTTCACGTGACAATGATTGTAAATATATATAATAAATGTGTTGTGTGTAATGATGAATGTAAGTTATTTAAAAAAATATATATATAGGAAATTCAGTTGATGTGTAAAGAGCCGAAAACTGATTTTATAATTTTCCTTTTTTTTTTTTTTTTTTTTTTTAATAAATAATATTTGCTTGGTGTAATTGATTGCCTTCTAATTTTTCTTTGACATGTTCTTTTTTTTTTTTTTTTTTTTTTTTTAAGTTTTCAAAACTCAAATTATGACGGACATCTTTTGTAATTGTTTCCTTTTCGCGCCTTCACCTGTGACGATCTTCGAGTTCGGTTTTGTGCCCTGCTATTTTTTTTAAATTTTGTTTTTACAGAAATAAAGCAAAGAAGCATTTATAATTCATGGTGTTGTTTTTCAAACTGCCCATGTAGTTGGAGATGTGAAATTAAAGAAAAATTTTTTTTTTTTTTTTTTTTTTAAGTAGAAGGGGGGGGCTTTAATAAAAGTCGTTATCAGTTTCTTTTTTTTATTTACCACATAGGATTTCAAGTGCTTTCTTTTAGTAGATAAACGTAATCAATGCTACAAATAACGGCGTCAAGGCGGCCTTTATTTAAAAAGAAAACCGGCACAGACATATGCAACCACAAAAAAAAAAAACAATTGAAAAAGCTACTTTTCTTTAAGTGTGAAAAAAAAAAAAATTGAAAATGTGGGTTTCGAAAAAGTTGTCAAAAAACATATATTTAACAAATAAAGGTAATCTCCAAAAATACCGTTAGGGCTTACAACATGGCCGCCAGAAGAGTCACGTGCACGTGACTCTTCTGGCGGCCATGTTGTAAGCCCTAACGGTATTTTTGGAGATTACCCAAATAAATATTACCAAAGGCAAGATAAGTTACTTTTCTGAATTTAGGAAAACTCGTCCCCGGAAAACACGTACCCAGAAAACTCGCCCCCCCCCCTTTTGCTAGGTAGGAAAACTGGCCCCTTATTGAATAAATATCGATTGAAAACACATTTTATTACCGTTCTTGAAGGAGATATTATTTTTAAAATAGACTATACCCCCCCCCCCAATAATATTTTTAAAAAAATATTTTTAGTTGTTTACTTGTTTTCCGGGTACGGGTTTTCCGGGGACGAGTTTTTACTTTTCTACCTAACTGGATAATTTTTTAGTGTTTTTATTTAATGTAACGGGTTTATTCGGCTCGAAAAACATACAGTGTTTACTGATGTATTTGAAAAAATGCAAATGGTGGCATGTTTGCTCTTGCACACAGTAAGTTTGGGAAAATGAGTTTAAACAAAAAAATTATACAAAATACTGTTAGAAACTCGCTCAATATGTTACCGTGACATAGGCTAACATATATTCGGTGGATTTCTAACAGTATTTTGTATAATTTGTTTGTTTGAACTCATTTTCCCAAACTTACCGAGTTCAATAGCAAGCATGCCGCCATCTTTCTTTTTAAAATGTATCGATAAACATTGTATGATTTTCGAACGGATTACACGTTTTAAAGTGAGTAAAAACATTAAAAACATATCCAGTTAGGTAGAAAAGTAACTTATCTTGCCTTTGGTAACATTTATTTGTTATATATTTGTTTTTTGACAACCTTTTCGAATCTGTGTGTATAGTCAAACAAACCCGAACAGATTATTTCAAACATTACAATATGACAATGCTTTTTACAACTGTACCTATTTACTATGCCTCCCCACGGGACAGAGTTAGACACCAGGGTCGTTTTTTAACGTGGAGAAAAGGTACAAAAATAAAAATTGTCTCAGTCGTGAAGGATTTCTCCTCCACCAAAAAAAAACAAAAAATAGAAGTGCAGCATCTGAAGAACAGATGGTATTTATTTGCTCCCCCACCGAGCAAATTAGGCACAAGGCCAATTTTTAATGTGAGGAGTGAAGGGAGAGGGAAGGGAAAAGGGGACCAGCTCCCGAGAGGTGGGAAATGGGAGCTGGTTAAAGGTCAGGTATGTGGGGTTGTCCCCACATCTGGTCTTTGCTTGCAGTATCTATCGGAACAGATACTACACTTTGAGATATTAAATCTTTTATTCATGTTAAAAATACAGTCAAAATCAACGATGAACAAAAAACTTAAGCACATGGCCAACTCAAAAGGGGGGATTGTGGGGGTCGTTGGTCATCCTTGTCACTCCAGGACTAAACAAAGTCAAAAGTTTCTCCCAGCTAGTATCTTCTTTCACCATAATACCGCATTCACCCTTTCATATTGGGGGACGTCCTACTTAACTCCCAATTTTTAAAACACTTTTTTTTTTTTTTTATTAACAATAAAATGGTACAATAATTCATTTGTGTCGAGGGCGGGGGAAGAAAAAACAAAAGGTGGTTAGTAGGACCCTCCCAACCCCGTCTAGTTGATAGACTGCCCGTTCCACTAGGTTTGTAAAAGGAACCTCGCTTCTGCGGGTCAGTCTCTAGGTGGGGATTCCCTCTAGATGGGGGTGAATGGAGAAAAGAAATTTTTGTGGGTAAGGGATGGAGGTTAGTTTGTATTTCTTTTTCTCCAAGATGGGTAAAATTTAGAGGAAGGGGTGAAAACAAAAATTGCAGGTAGGAGGGGATGGGGATCTTGGAGGCTTCCTAATCGAGGAGGGATGGAACACACACTCAGCTAGCTGAGAGGCTACTTGTTTAATTTTACTTTACAGAACTGCGCGTTCCACACCTAGGCGGGGAACACGTATTCAAATTTGGCTCCTCTTCGTATACACAGACTTGCCACATGTATCCATCTTCTGTCAAATGCTGCGCGATGCAGCCTTCTTCTATCACATCTGATCTTCACCCGTAGTTGGTGTTTAAAGAAAGCGATCAGATCTTGATCAGAAAAAGACAACATCACCCGGCAACCTTGCAGACGCGACGTCCAAATCACCATTCTCGCCACGGCCAGGATCGTAACGTAGACCATTTGTCTTTCCTGGTCCCACGGCGGCCTCACGTTGTCCACAACATTGGATACAGTAATTGGGCGAGGATGCTCAGGATCGATGCGAGCCGTCACTCCGCTGACATACGACCAGTACTGGCGGAGTTCGCGGCAATCGAAGAAAGCGTGATTTGTAGTTTCTACGGCCGTTGTCCCACAACGGGGACAATCAGGCGACTCCAAAAACCCGGAACTGCATTGTATGTTGTTGAGTGGAAGTGCATTTCGGGCCAATCGCCAGGTCAGAGAGAACTCCGAATTGTTCAGATGACTCGAACCTGGCGCCCAGCTCCACGCAGAGTGGATCTCACTCTGCTGCCACCCCAAACACGCGCATAGCGGGTCGTCGCCGGCCCCCTTCACTAGATCCCTGTGGAGTTCCCTACGGGTAGCAGTCACAAGGTCACTGGACCTTGGTAGTCGTTTTAGCGCGGCTCGGCACTCTTTCATGTAGGCAGATTCTCCCCGCGGCCTGCGACGGCTCTCGATGGAAGGGTCGAGAACGAGGTCGGGGAAGGTGGCAGTAACCACGGGGTGCCACGGTTGGTCATCCTGCATATAGTGGCTCAGGAAGGCCAGCCTCTCAGCATCTCGATGACACTTCAAGTCCGGCATTCCCAAGCCTCCCTCACACGGACGTTGAATACAGACCTGTCTGCTCACCCAGTGTCTTCCTCTGTCCCAAAGGAGCGAGGACAAGAGTTCGACAAGAGCTTTTAGGTGTTGTGCAGGCAGGGGAAGTACGGCCAGTCGGTAAAGGATGAGAGGAAAGATGTAAGTGGCGCACGCCTCAGCTCTACCCTTTAAGGAAAGTTTCCTAGGAAGCCACGAATTGACTGCAGCCTCCACCTTTGACCGTACCTCCAACCAATTCTTGTCAAGCTGGAGACCCGGTCCGAACCACACGCCGAGGATCCGGACCGGGCCATCAGTTCAGTTGAAGGGCGCCGGGAGGTTTGCGTTGCCACTCCATGCGCCCAACCGCAGTCCTACCGACTTGTTGCGGTTTATCTTGGCCCCCGTGATTCTTTCGTACTGTGTGAGTGCCTCCGACACGATCTCAATGTCTCTGAAGCCCGACATGAAGACCGTGACATCATCGGCGAACGCGGATACCTTGGCAGCTGAGCCGCCAGGCAGAGCCATTTCGCGCAGGGCCGAATTTGCCTCCCCATGTCTCAGCTTGCGGAGAAGAGGCTCCAAAGCTAGGACATAAAGCAGGGGCGACAGTGGACAACCCTGACGAACCGACCGAGAGATAACAAAGGGTTTCGAGCGCTTTCCGTTGACTTGCACGACAGCCATGGGCTGTCGATACATTATGGAGATCCACTTGCAAAAGTCTGGTTTAAAACCGGCGGCCTCTAAGACAGATGCCAGGAAACGATGGTCGACCCTATCGAAAGCTTTGGACTGATCTAAGTTGATCAGCGCGGCTTCCGTGTCGTCATCTATTCCCCCCTCTAGGATCGTGCGGATCAGGTGCAAGTTGTTCTGAATCAATCTCCCCTTCACAGCGTAGTTCTGTTCTGGTTCAACCAACTCGTTGATAACAACCTGCAGCCGATTCAACAGGACCTTGGCCAAAATCTTCAACTCTGTGTTTAGCAGAGTTATGGGCCTGTAGTCGTCTAACTCTTCCCCTCCATGCCCGTCACCTTTCTTCAGCAATGTGATCACTCCCTTGTTCACCTGCCCTGAGATGGATCCCTGAGCAAACCAATGGTTGAACATATCCATCAGAAGAGACAGAAACATGGGCGACAGCCTCAAGTACAGTTCGTATGGCAGACCATCAAGTCCTGGCGATCTGTCACAGCTGACCTGCTTCAGCGCAGTAAAGACCTCCCGCTCCGTCACCCGGCCCTCGCAACTAGCCGCTCTAGCTGCCTCGAGGCGGGGAGAGTCGGCCAAATAGTCGCTAAACTCAAGGATCGGAAGATCGGGCTGCTGCGTAAAACGCTCCTCGAAATGTTCTCGAAACCCCTCGTAGATCTCCCGAGTCGATTCCAGGGTGCGTCCATCCGGATGTTTGACTTTCGCAATGTATTTGTCCGAGCCACGCCTAGAAACCTCACGGCGCACGTCTGCATCAGAATTGACTGCTTCATTGCCTATCTTTCTAAGCCTAGCTCTAACTACTTGGCCTTCGTAACGCTCGCTAGTCTCGCGTAGAAGGTCCTGCTTAGCTAGTTCCTAACTAACCCTATCACCCTCCCCCGTAGCCTGGGCTAATTTCTGCTCTAGCTGCTTCTTCGTCTTGGCCTTATCTCGTGCAAGGCGCTGGGCATACTTGACGGAGAAGCTTCTGATCTTGGCTTTTAGACCTAACCACCACTTACTCCCGGTAACCGCCCCCACTAGTGCCTTTTTAATCAATTCTCTTAACTGATCTCGGAAGTCTTGTATCTCCAGAAGAGAGGTGTTTAACTTCCAGTACCCCGCTAACTTAGGCCTATTTCCTAGCTTCAGCCGGGCCATAACTAATTTATGGTCCGTCTGGCCTAGCCAAGTAAACGTGGGACAGGATAGGAAGTCTACTTCGCCTCTCCTAACTAACATTGAAGGAGGAAACACTATTGGTCCACGTCCACATTTCCCGCTCTGGATGCTCGACCCGAAACCTGTCGACCAGTCCGCATCTAGCCATCAGATTAGCCAGGCTGGACTCGCACCTCTCCGACCCTCTAGCTCCGCCTCCTACCTTATCTATGTCGGGGTCTAAGATGGCATTCCAATCCCCCATTAGCACTACCCGCTTCCGACAATCTACAAACGCGTCAAGCTGACTGAAGAATGAGACCCTCTCACGAGCGGTGCTGGGCGCATGAACCGCAATCACCCGAAACACAGAATCTTTTACGGCAACATCTGCCACGACCAGCCTGCCCTCCGCATCCCTATGGACAACGTCGACCGTCGCGGAAACAGTACGTTTAACTAGCAAGGATACTCCCTTCCCCCGCGGGCTGCCATATGCTGAGAAAACCTCAAAGTCTCGGGCCAGCACCTGACAGTCCACAGAGGAAACGAAATGCGTCTCCTGAATCGCAGCCACATCCACTCCCAGGGGCAAGAGGTCGTGCCGGAGGCGAGCCGCCTGGCCCAGTGATCTCAAGGCCCTCGCATTCAAACTAGCCAAATTCAAAGCCATGGTACCTACCTTAGGGTGTGTCACACTCAGCTCCGAAGTCAGCTGGGGAGAGGACGCCGACGTTATGTGCCATACTCAAGGTGGTCAGGTTTTTCATATCCTGACCTTCTCTCGCAATGCCGCCGACGCCCAAAGGATAAATTAATTTTATGGCCCTGTAGAGTGACGGATGGACCAACACTGGGACCCTTCCCTTGCATTGTTTTGACAGTTCATCAAGAGAAGGGTCATTTTTTTTCACCAGTTCAATTCCCGGAAACGACCCTTCAGCGGCCTGCAGCCTTGTCCACAAGTTGGTCTTGCAGGCCTCTGGAGTTCTGACAAAAGTTATTAGGAGTGGGGCATCCGGGAAATTTGAGGGGATATTTACATCTTTCCCTCTATCTGTTTGTAATCGAGCAGAGGTTTTAAGTTTTTCCTCTGCCGATGGGAAATGTCTGTGGCCACAGATAGAGGGTCTACATTACATAGTTCCTCAGGGGCAAGGACCTTTAGTCTGGTTGGTCTGCAAGAGGCAGAGGAGTCTCTCCCCTCCCTCGGTTCATTCTTTTCCTTTTCTTTTTGGGGTAGTGGCTCAGTTTGCCTTGGTGTGGGGACGGGTGTTTGTGTGGTGCCTGGTGTTGGTGTTGATGTTGGTGCGGTGTCTGGTGTTGGTGCGGTGTCTGGTGTTGGTGTTGGTGTTGGTGCGGTGTCTGGTGTTGGTGCAGTGTCTGGTGTTGGTGCAGTGTGTGGTTTGGGGGTGGAAGTGGATTTTGTTGTTAGGGGTGGTGTATGTTCACAGGGAGTGGGGGCCACCTTTTCTTCCTCTTTTCTTCTTTTGTTTTTCTTTTTCATTCTTTCGAATGAACCGGGGAGAGATGAGGTTGAGTTCCTCTCCCTTTCACTTGCAGATTCATCCTCAGAGGAGCAGTCTTTTCTCCGCTTGATCCTCGTCTCGATTGGTGTGGGAACCGTTGGTTGTGTCTGCTCCTCTATTTGCTGCTGCAGCTGTTTTTGTTGTTGCTGCTCTCGCTGGTGTCGTTGCTTCTGCTGCACTTGCTGATTTTGCTGCTGCAGTAGTTGTTGCTGCAGTTGTTTCCACGGCATTGGCTGCGGTGGCTGTTGTTGTTGCTGCATTTGCAGAGGCTCCTGCCTCGATTTTTGGGCTGGTGGTGGGACGGTGGCAGAAGGGATTATGTGTTTCCGCTTTTGTCTCACTACCGTGCTCCATTCTTCCCCCTTGGCCTCCTGGGTGGTTTGGGTTTTCCTTGGAGCTGGGGTTGGTGCTGCAGTTGCAGGGGTTGTTGCCGCCTGTTTTGGTGCGGGCGTTGTCTCAGGGGTTGTGACCGTCTTTTGAGTTGTTTGATTAGGGGTTACCCTTTGGGGGCAACTGCTAGCCATGTGGCCCTGCTTTTGGCAGAACCAACAGTGTGGACGACGGCCCTCCACCACTACCGTTATGCTGGCGTCTTTGTATGTCAGCAGCGGTGGTATTGCTCGAACACCCTCCCTCTTCAGCCTCATTGCTATTGTGTAGCAGCCCAGGTGAGTCCCAGTTTTTGACCGTACTGGGGTCACCTGTTCTACCTCACCGTACTGGCTGAAGAGGCATCCTAATACTTCCGCAGGTATTTGGGTTGGCACATTAAATACCTGCACCCGAGTCCTTCTCTTGCCCTGGTATTCAGGAATTAGTTTGACTCTTCCATGCTTTATTTCTTGGAGGGAGAGTCTCTCCGCATCATCCTTGGTGGGTAGGAGGATGTCCCACACAGCGAAGCTCCTCTGGTACAGGTATAGTACTGGGATGTTAAGTTTGTGGAGGAGCCCCGCCATGTCTTCCTTCTTCATCCCTAGGAGGCGGTTTTCCGGTATATCGGTCAGGCATGTGGGGTTGCCCCCACATCTGGTCTTTGCTAGTCATAGCTAGTCATAGCTTGCAGTATCTGCCGGAACAGATGGTATTTATTTGCTCCCCCACCGAGCAAATTAGGCACAAGGCCAATTTTTAATGTGAGGAGTGAAGGGAGGGGGAAGGGAAAAAGGGGACCAGCTCCCGAGAGGTGGGAAATGGGAGCTGGTTAAAGGTCAGGCATGTGGGGTTGCCCCCACATCTGGTCTTTGCTAGTCATAGCTTGCAGTTACACTTTGATCTTGTCACGAAGGCCAAGAAAACGATAATGTAAAAGAGCAATTGAAAATATTATTGCAAATTTTATCATGAGTAATCACTAAAATGCGATTTCAAAATTTAGAAATGTGTGGTCTTCAAAACGATTGTGAAAAATGGAGCGCACAATCCCGTGACGTCAGACTTGTGTTAACTATACGAACTATGGAAAAGCAGAAGCAACTTAATGATTTTTTAAAACCTTTGTTTATCTTCTTCAAACTGCAATTAATAATTAATATTTGTTATAATTATGTTAGGTTTTAAGATTTACACAGTTTAACGATTAATAATATAATATTATAAACATTTGTATATTAAATATGAAATACGGTTTTACTAAATATGTACGAGTGTTCATTTGCTTAATTATCGGCTTACATACTTTTGTTTGGTAAAAAGAGACAAACAAAATATGAGGGTGATCTACAAAATGTTTAATATTTGTGCAATAATATTTCCAAATCGGTTTTAATCTGGCGATAAAATAGCTAACAAGAGCCATGTTTATATTAAAACTTAATATCAAAAAAAAAATGTAAACACAATTAATTAAAAAATTATGTTGTAACGGGACATTTTGAAATAATAGAATTTAAATCGTTTTAATTTTTTTTTAATCAATTAATTTTTAAGAAGTTTCTTTTTCTTGGCGATTCAACTGATTATAGTGCGTATTAATTAGAAAAAAAAAACGCCATTAAAAAACATGATAATATAAAATTTATATCATTTTTTTAATTGCAGCTTTTAAATATTTTTAAAAATAAATATTTTTTACTTATTTGAACTCTTATGTTTCATAATAAATAGAAATTTCGATAGATTTAAATATATTTTGTTTAAATTTCGAAAAAAATAAATATTGGGCACACTAAAAAATATTTCCATTCATATATTTTACGTAAACTGCATTTTATATGTAATTTCAGTCTAAAATAGAGAAGTATCAAAAATTTCACGAAAATCTGACCATTAGTTGATTTTTGCTAGATTTATTAAACACGGGTATGTTTTCACGTTCGAAATTCTTACTACATGGGAACGTTATTTTCGCCAATTATGTAAACACGATTTTCGTCTAGCAATTTCATTATTTTCGTTCGATGAAAAAAATTTTGTTTTTAATTATTACTAGTTTATTTTGCCTTTTCTTACATGGAGGTCATCACTTATCAAGGCCCGAAGGCCACTCAGGGATAAGGGTTATTGCGTGTACAGTAATCAATGAGATAGTATTGTAGTAATCATTAGTATCGGGGGTTTTGATAGAGTGTCTTACTTAAAGGGGCGGTTTGTAAGGAGTTTGTTTATGTTAGACTTGAAGACGTCCAAGTTGTAGTCAGGTGGGAAACAGGCAAGCGGCAGAGAGTTCCACTGGCGTGCCATTCTAAGAAAGAAGCTTTGTGTGTCATGAGTAAGTTGTTGGAATCCATATTAAATAAAGAAGTAGTCAACCACTTCAACAGAAACAACCTTCTTAGTGACATGCAATATGGTTTCCGCTCTGCAAGATCTTCAGCAGATGTGCTAACGGTTATATCACATAGGATTAGTGAATCTCTTGACAAGTTACAGACTGTTACAGATAGGAAGGTTTAATTCTGTGGTGATTTTTGAAGGTGCCTATGGAAATGATAAAGCTATTTAAAACAAAAAGCAAAGCAAATCGAAATTCTATTTTAAAGTTTACCATGTAAAACAAATGAAAATTCTATTTCAAAATTTATCATAAAAATTCAAAGAAAATTCTATTTCAAAATTTACCATGGAAAACAAATGAAAACGCTATTTCAAAATTTACCATGAAAACAAATAAAAAAATTTTTCAAAGTATACGGTAAAAAACAAAATGATAATTCTATTTAAAACTCTACCATAAAAATATGAAAATTCTATTACAAAGTTTATCATGAAAAATAAAAAAAAATTCTATTTCAAAGTTTACCATATAAAATTGAAAATTCTATTTCAAAATTTACCATGGAAAACAAATGAAAACGTTATTTAAAAATTTACCATGAAAACAAATAAAAAATTTTTTCAAAGTATACGGTAAAAAACAAAATGATAATTCTATTTAAAACTCTACCATAAAAATATGAAAATTCTATTACAAAGTTTATAATGAAAAATAAAAAAAAAATTCTATTTCAAAGTTTACCATATAAAATTGAAAATTCTATTTCAAAATTTACCATGGAAAACAACGTTATTTAAAAATTTACCATGAAAACAAATAAAAAATTTTTTCAAAGTATACGGTAAAAAACAAAATGATAATTCTATTAAAAACTAGAGTTTTTAATAGAATTATCATTTTGATAAATGATAATTCTATTAAAAACTAGAGTTTTTAATAGAATTATCATTTTGTTTTTTACCGTATACTTTGAAAAAAATGTCCATTTCTATTACAAAGTTTATCATGAAAAATAAAAAAAATTCTATTTCATAGTTTATTTCCATTTCTATTACAAAGTTTATCATGAAAAATAAAAAAAATTCTATTTCATAGTTTACCATAAAAAATTGAAAATTCTATTTCAAAATTTAGATGAAAAACAATTGACCATTTAAAACGAACGAAAATATTTAAAAATTTACCATGAAAACAAACAAATGTAAATTCTATTTCAAAGTTCACTATGGAAGACAAATAAAAATTCTATTTCAAAGTTTACAATAAAAAACAAATGAAAATTCTTTTTCAAAGTTTTCCATGAAAAAAAATGCAAATTCTATTTTAAAGTTTACCATGAAGAACAAATAAAAATTCTATTTCAAAGTTTAAAATGTAAGACACAGGAGGGTTCAAAAAGGAAGTAATTTTCCGTTTCGATTTAAACAAGATAGCAGCAATTTTTCACCTGCTAACACGATTAAAGTTTTTATCTCTATCTTCTCTATCTATTCTATCTATCTATCTATATAAATAAAATGAACTCATTTTTTCCCGTCTGATTTTGACATTAATAGGATCAAAAATCAAGATATTTCATGCAAATATAATATGCACAAACGGCAGAACAATATCTGAGGTGTGTTATAGGCTTATTATTTCTCAAATTCCTCGATAATCTTAGATTTCTATACTTTTTCTGCTGAGAAGTCACGGCCAAAATCGGTTAAGATCAATGGAAGTGGTAAAATATTTTCTCTCTAATAAATTCCTCCTCCCCCTGCCACCACTTAACACCGTTTGGGGATCGTTCACAAGGAACAGTTGAGAAGAGAACACCGGTTTGGCTTCGTAGTTCTTTCATGTGAAGTTATTTAAAATCACTAAACTAAGCTGCAGTGCTCTGTGGCGTAGTGGTTAGCGTGCTGGACAATTCACATTATATTTTCACGTTCGCGCCGACCTACCGTAGTCGCTTTTTTTTTGTTTTTTTTTTTTTTCCAAAACAACTGGAATGGACTTTTCTTGGTGGCCGAACTGTTAACGTTGCAGATGTTTTTTTTTTGTTTTTTTTTTACACTTTATTTTCCTACTTTTACTCATGACTCCGGGTTTGATCCTTCCTACTTACCTACCATAACATTTGTTAAAACTCCCCCCCCCCGTCCCGGAAACAAACACTCGGGCAACGCCGGGTACCCCCGCTAGTTTTTAATAATTCAGTAACATTCAGGTAATTTCGACTGCATAATTTGGAAGCTGACATTATAATGTATTAAAATTTATTTTAAAAAATCAGCAGAAACCATTGTTTTTTTATATAAAAACTCCATTTAGCGACTACAAAATTTCGTTCTGATAGTGTAGAAGCGCAGATCGTCTTTTTAAATATTTTATTAATGATCTGTTAAATTTTCATATAAACCTTATTTTTTAACTTGTTTTATTTTTAGAGTGGTGGTGGGGAAGGGGTCCCTATTTGCATGGTGCTGGATATGACCTTAAACTATATCCAATGGCGAGGCCCCAGCTTGCGGGTTTGGGAAGCGTGGAGTCACCCTTTAATTGCTATTGCTCCCAGGTCCACTCTGACCCGGAGTGGTAGTACCTGTTAGGGTCCCAACTATGGGTTAAATAGAAACCGACTTGAAAACAACAAATATATTGTATTAAAAAAGTTTTCTTCCGAATCTTTGGATTCGGCATTAAATAACCTGAGAAGGGTTGATATGCCGTAAAACAAAAACAACACAAACCAAACCATGTTTGCAAGAAGAAGAAGAAGAAGAAGAAGAAGAAGAAGAAGAAGAAGAAGAAGAAGAAATAAAGAAAGAAAGAAAGATGAAAGAAAAAGGAAAATAATTTTTTTTATTCATTTTTTTGTGATTTTGTGGGTATAGGGGGTTGACGGATAGAATATATAATCGTCTTTTAAATATTTTATTACCGATTTTTTAAAATATTTATATCATAACTTTTTTTTTTATTTATTTTATTTTTCAAGTGGTGGGGGGGGACGTTTGCCACAAGAAGAAGAAGAAGAAGAAGAAGAAGAAGAAGAAGAAGAAGAAGAAGAAGAAGAAGAAGGAGGAGGAGGAGGAGGAGGAGGAGGAGGAGGAGGAGGAGGAAAAGAACAAAACTAGAAGAAGAAGTAGAAGAATAAGGAAAAATAGGAAGAAGGAAAAGAAGAAAAAACAAAAGAAGAAAAAGAGGAAAAAGAAGAAGAAGAAAAAGAAGCAGAAAAAGAAACAGAAGAAAAAGAAGAAGGAAAAGAAGAAGAAAAAGAACGAAAAGAAGAAAAAGAACAAAAGAAGAAGAAGAAGAAGAAGAAGAAGAAGAAGAAGAAAAAGAACAAATGAAGAAGAAGAAGAAAAGAAGAAAAAGACGAAAAAGAAGAAGAAGGAAAAGAAGAAGAAGGAAAGAGGAAAAAGAAGAAGATGAACAAAAGAAGAAAAGAGGAAAAAGAAGAAGAACAACAACAACAAAAAAGAAAGAAGAAGAAGTTTTTTTTTTTTTCAAAAAGGGTGGGGTTCCATGTTTTACTTTAACATAAAAATTAGATGCTATCGAATGACCATAGTAAAAAAAAAAAATTAACAAAAATCCCGTCTCAGTTGATGCTGAAGGTCACCATTGAACAAAAATAAGATCCGGAAAATTGGGTTAAGTGTCCAGATAATAATTCAAATAGCTGATAAACTACACATGTACATCATACTAAATGTAAATCAATATATATATATATATATATATATATATATATATATATATATATATATATATATATATATATATATATATATATATATACTAGCAAAATTACCCGTCGTTGACTGGGTTCAAAAACAGCCTACAGAAAATAGACTTTGATTTATGAAAGTATGATAGGTTATGAAAAGGAAGGGTTGTAAAGAGATAGCTTCGAATTTGGGGGTATCAAAACCAAAGCAAAATATGATAAAAGTAAAAATAAAATAGATAAACCCCATAATTTATTATACCATACCTGTTCACACTGAAACACTTATCACAATATTCTGTGGATCTATATTAAAAAACCTTGTTAAGCTTTGTGACATATTTCCATTCTATGAAGGTCAGGTGCGAACGAACACCCCATTAATTTTATTATACCATATTTCTTCAAACTGAAACATAATTATCAAAGTATACTTACGCAGATAGATATGAAAAGTCTTTATTAAAGTTTGTGCCTATTTCCATTCTATGGAGGCCAGCGCGAACGCAGACTCCACAATTTTATTATACCATCCCTATTCAAGTTAAAAACATATTTATCAAAGTATTATTATGTACATCTATATCAAAAACACTTGTAAATGTTTTTTTTTATTTTTAAATTTATTTCCATACTTTGTGGACCAGGCGCGAACGCAGACCCCACAATTTTAATGAACCACCGTTCTGCCAGATCAAACATACCCATTCCTGTATCTCCATACATCTTCTATCATTATATGTGATCAGTTTTTTAAAATAGTCAACCATATAGGAGTCTATTCGTGACCACACACACACACACACACACACACACACACACACACATTCAGCTTTATATTATACTAGCAGGGGTACCCGGCATTGCCCGGGTGTTTGTAGGTGTGTGTGGTGTTAAATAAAAAAGAAACCGGGGGTAGGATCGAACCCGAAGCCCTGAGGCGAAGTTTGAAAATAAAATCGGCCAGCCAGAATGAGTTAGTGAAAGATGTTTGAAAGTCGTCGAGCGTTACGACGACGACGATGATGACAATGACGATGTAAGCATTGTTCCTATTTACAATGCCTCCCCACGGGGCAGAGTTAGACACCAGGGTCGTTTTTTAACATGGAGAAAAGGAACAAAAATAAAAATTGTCTCAGTCGTGAAGGATTTCTCCTCCACTGACAGAAAACAAGAAATTGAAATGCAGCATCTGAAGAACAGATACTACACTTTGATCTTGACCCGTGTTATAAGCGAAGTAAGAAAAGAAAACAACGTTTTAATTAAGCGGGGGGGTAATCAAAACATCAAATAAAAGCACAAAAAATCTAACGTAAGGCAAACGAACGATGAAAACAGAAAAACGAATACGTGAAAAATGGCTTAAATAAGCCTGTTTCGATATTAAACTTTAAAAAATCGGTGGATACCCGGGTGTTTTGGGGTGTCGCTAAGAATAAGTGAAGTAAAAAAACAAAAAAGAAAAAACAGGAAACGTGAAAAATGGCTTAAATAATACAGGGTTCAATATTTAAATTTTAAAAATCGAAAAAAAAAACATCTCACACCACGATTCGAACCCAAAACGTTTAGATAATGAACAAACACGCTAATCAACTGCGCTAAAGCGACATAGATGAAATGTGTTCGGTTTTTCAACTATTTAAAGTAAATCAGGTCACGACGTCATGACGTCATCTGACGCATGCGTAAAATCGGTCATCGTTACGAGAAACCCGTTTTTGTTGACCCCTCCTGTCGAAAATTGTCGATTTCGGGATGAAAAAGTTAACGTTTTTGACCAATTTTTCGATATTTTTCAAGCGAAGGATGGGGCTTCGATATGATACCGAGTTTGTGAATTTTCGTCGCGTCTGTCGAAAGATTTTAGCAGACACAAAAACATACATACATACATACACACAAACATACATACATACATTTTCGCTTTTATATATAGATATATATATATCTATATATATATAAGCGAAAATGTATGTATGTTTGTGTGTCTGCTAAAAACTTTTGACCGACGGAACAAAAATTCACAAACTTGGTCTCATATAAAAGCCCCACCCTACAAACGACAAATATTGAAAAATTGGCCCAAAAGGACCATCAGAAGTGCGTCAACTGATCGATTTTCTGCAGGGGGGGGCAAAAAGTGACATTTTAATGTTAAACATTACATATTTTTAAATCGATTTATAACTGCCCCAAAAAATACGGCCGCCAACTCTTCTACATAAAGTATACACGGGGCCGTTTATTTTGGGTCAACTTGTATTTAAAACCCGCTGAGTCATGTCACATGATCTTGACGTCAGCAAGCTCTAATGGCAGTCTGAATTAAAAAAAAACATGTTGTTATTGGTAAAAAAAATTTAACCCTCACACAAGCTAAACTATGAACTTCTACGCTATGGCAACGTTACCAAAGTTATTAGCACATTAAAAATAGTTAGATACGATAGTTAAACGAAAAATAACAAGCCAAAAATGTGAAGTAAAAAAAAATACGCTTACAAAAAATATTAACGATCGAAGTTTTTACAAAAAAAACACAGCCAGACGCCATTTTCTTTTTAGTAAGAGTCTTTAGAGTAAGGAAGACGAAGTAAGAGAGAGAGAGAGAGAGAGAGAGACATACACAAACGCAAACAGAGAGAGAGAGAGAGAGAGAGAGAGAGAGAGAGACAGAGACAGAGACAGACAGACAGATAGAGAGAGATATCTAGACAGGAAACGAAATACGTAATTTGATAAACGCTAATGTGAAGTAAAACAACAAAAAAAATACTGCTACGTCATCTCGTAACGCTCCCGCGATGACCTCGTTTAGTGGCTATCTTTCAATCAAACCTCTTTCACTCGCTTTATAAGCCTTATTTTAACACTATAATCAATTCCTCTTACTCTTGGCCTACACGATTAAGTGGTTGGAGTTTGGTTCACCTCCACATCAAGGCTCCCGGGTTCAATCCAGCCTCACGACCAAAACTATTTTTTTTTTTACATCTTTAGACACGCGGACAACGTTTCTTTATTTTTTTTACTTCGCTTATTCTTTAGTTTACTTCCCTCCCCCCATAGCGTTTTTCTTTCGCTGTTTTTTTTTTTTTGGTTTTGGTTTTGGTTTTTCCGATTTTTTTAACATCGTTTCAGGGTTATTACTTACCCCCCATACACACACCTACAAACACCCAGGCAACGCTGGGTACCCCCCGCTAGTCTATATACATAAAAGCGAAAATGTGTGTGTTTGTATGTATGTATGTGTGTTTGTGTTTCTGCTAAAAACTTTCGGCAGACACAACAAAAATTCACAAACTTGGTCTCATATGAAAGCCCCACCTTCCGGACGACAAATATCGAAAAATTGGCCCAAAGTGACCATCAGAAGTGCGTCAACTGATCGATTTTCTGCAGGGGGGGCAAAAAGTGACATTTTAATGTTAAACATTACATATTTTTAAATCGATTTATAACTGCCCCAAAAAATACGGCCGCCAACTCTTCTACATAAAATATACACGCGGCCGTTTATTTTGGGTCAACTTGTATTTAAAACCCACTGAGTCATGTCACATGATCTTGACGTCAGCAACCTCTAATGGCGGTCTGAATTTACGATTTAAAATGTTGTTATCGGTAAAAAAATTAATTAAAGCTAAACTATAAACTTCTACGCTATGGCAACGTTACCAAAGTTATTACCACATTCAAAATAGGCAGATACGGTAGTTAAACGAAAAATAAACATGTGAAGTAAAAAAAATACGCTTACAAAAAATATTGACGATCGAAGTTTTTTTTTTAAATAAAACAGCCAGACGCCATTTTCCAGTCTTTAGAGTAAGGCACAGAGAGAGAGAGAGAGAGAGAGATAAAGAGAGTGAGAGAGAGACGCAAACAGAGAGAGAGAGAGAGATGTCTAGACAGAAAACGAGAAAAACCTTTACTTTTTCACCCCGAAATCGACAATTTTCGACAGGGGGGAGGGTCAACAACGCATGCGTCAGATGACGTCATGACGTCGTGACCTGATTTACTTTAAATAGTTGATAAACCAAACAAACTTTAAAGACGTCGCTTTAGCTCAGGTAGTTAAGGCCTTGGTTCATTATCTAAACGTTTTTCGATTTTTTTTTTATTTAAATATTGAACCCTGTATTATTTAAGCCATTTTTCACGTAACGTTCGTTCATTTTTCTGTTTTAATCGTTCGTTTGCCTTACGTTATTTTTTTTTGCGTGTTTTACCCCCCCCCCCCCCCCCCCGCTTAATTAAAACGTTGTTTTCTTTTCTTAATTTGCTTTCATCGTCATCGTCGTCGTCGTAACGCTCAACGACTTTCACACATCTTTCACTTCTAGCTGGCCGATTTTATTTTCAAACTTCGCCTCAGGGGTTGGGCTTTGATCCTACCCCCCCCCCGGCTTCTTTTTTATTTAACACCACACACCCCTACAAACACCCGGGCAACGCCGAGTATCCCTCGCTAGTATATATATAATAGTGAAATCAAAGGAGATGAAGTGTTTACCTGATATAAACAATGGTAAACTTCTAATCTAATATAAATACCAAGTATTTATATATAGTTATTTTAATCTCAATCAATATGCAATAGCGTAGAGCTCATTATAAGAGAAAATGAATTAAAACTGTAATTTGAAATTTACAATTAAATTTATTGTCCAACTGAATACTTCAAAACACTATTTACAAAGTCCTTATTCCGTGAAGTTTTAAAGAATGCTATTCTCATCAGAGGACAGAAAGAAATCAGCAAATTATATTTGTAGCAATGCTAGAATTTGCTGATAATGGCATTAAATGAAACTGCAATTTATTATAGTCATAAATTGCAAAAATATACATGTTCTTTAAAAAAAAACAACAAGTCTTCATGCAAGCTGCAATTTTATGCCCGGTTCATTTTTATTAATTTTTACATCTACTAAATTGTTTCACGCGGGTATTTATTTTTTATTTTATTTTTTTTGTTTTTTTGTTTTTTTGCTTTTAATTACAAGAAGAAAAAACATAATACTCGCATGCATACGTCTCAGTTTCTGTATGAATTAAAATATAACATTTATGCGTATTTTACGACCAAGCAACGCTGGGCAGTCTGCTAGTATATCTATAAAACTGAACGTGTGTGTGTGTGTGTGTGTGTGTGTGTGTGTGTGTGTACATTTTTCTACGCAATAACTCTGTCAATTTTCAGTCTACAGGCTTGAAGTTGATATACAGGGTACTGAGATTTGGGAAAATCTTTGTAATTCGTCTTCGGCCAGAAATTTCGCTGTTAAGAGGTCAACGTTCAACGATTTGACCGCTGAGAACTCTGCCAAACTCCTCCTCCAATTTTGGGTTTAAACACTAGAAATTTTAGATGTAGGTTCCTTGGACATGGATCTAACTTAATAACTTGATTTGAGCTTAAAACAATAAATGTTAAGGGGTCATAATAGGGGTCAAAGTTAAAAATACTCAACATACACCTCCAATCACCCGGGCAACGCCGAGCTGAAATGCTAGTACATACACACACACTAACACACACACACACACACACACATATATATATATATATATATATATATATATATATACGAATGTACTATTTGTTTTAAAATGATAATGATCTTTGGAAAGCTGTTATCATGTAAGTGCAGTCAAAGATCATTGTTCAAATTATCTTTCTTTATCGTCATGTGTGTGTGTTTGAGAGCGTGGCAAAATTTTGATAGGATTCGTTGTTTAGTGTGTGTGTTTGTGTGTCTATATGCTTGTGCGTGTTTGAGAGTGTGTTAAAATTTTGATAGGATTTTTTGTTTAGTTTGTGTGTCTATATGTTTGTGCGTGTTTGAGAGTGTGTTAAAATTTTGAAAGGATTCGTTGTTTAATTGTGTGTGTTTGTGCGTCTATATGCTTGTGTGTGTTTGAGAGTGTGTTAAAATTTTGATAGGGTTTTTTGTTTTGTTTGTGTTTATGCGTGCATATGTTTGTGTGTGTATGTGCTTGTGAGTGTGTTTGTGTGTGAGTGTGTTTGTGTGTGAGTTAAAATTTTGATATGTTTTTTTTGCTTTGTTTGTGTTTATGTATTTGCTTGTGTGCGTGTTTGAGCGTGTGTTAAAATTTTGATAAGTTTTTTGTTTTGTGTGCGTGTTTGTGTCTGTGTGTTTGCTTGTGTGTGTATGTACTTGTGTGTTTTTGAGTGTGTGTTAAAATTTTGTTTTGTTTGTGTGCATGTGTGTGGGTTTTTGTGTGTGCTTGTGTGTGTCTTTGTGCATGTGTGTGTGCGTCTGTGAGTGTTAATGCTACTGTGTGTGTGCTTGTGTGTGTTTGTTTGTGCATGTATGTGTGTGTGTTTGTGCTTGTGTGTGTGTATGTTTGTCTGTGTGTGCGTGTGCATGTGTGAATGTCAAAAACTTTCCCCACTCTTTATCTATGCCTAAATCAAAACGTAGATTCCATGAACAAAGGTTCTTTCTTAGAACTGCACGCCTGTGAAACTCTGTTCCGTCTGCTTGCTTCCCACGTGACTACAACCTGGATGTCTTCAAGTCCAACGTAAACAAATTCTTAATGAACCGCCCCCTTAAGTAGACACTTTATTAAATCTCCACACTAACGTACTGTACTTACAATAACCCTTATCCCTGAGTGGCTTCCACGCCTTGATAAGTGGTGACCACCTTGTAAAAAAAATAGAGACTAAGATATATGTAGGATAGAAATAAAGGAAAAAAGGGAAAGAAACAGAGTAAGAAACAAATAGATAGAAGCAGAGAACATAGAGAGAGTAAGAGAGAAGATAGAGATAGCGTAGGGGAGGAAGTAGACGAAAGATGAGGGAGGGGAGAAAGACGAAAACAAAAACAGAGAGATGAACAAAAATATTATAAAAAAAAAAAAAAACTAGAGTTACCTCTACTATACTGAAATGAATAACCTTAACATCAGGGACAAACTGTTGTTGAACTGAAGCACACTTTATTTTATTTTGCTTTTCTTAATTTTGTTTGTTTTTAAAATAAACGAGTAATCAATTGCTTAAAATTAATTTATATTGTTTGTTTCGTTTCTTCCCGCTACCATACGCTTGTTCATAATATGAAATAAAATTTCGGAGTCTATAGGGAACAAACTTGCACGCACACACAAAACTAGAGTTACCTCCCTTTTCGTCTTCTCATTTCCTTTCCTTACACTTTAAATAAGGCCCTGTCTCATTGGCCAAAGGTGCTGCTCATCGACCAATCACGGCAACCTATTTAGTAAGCGGGACTAAACACTCTCTTTAAACCCCCTCTTTCGTTCAAACCTTTGTGGAGGAAAGACTCATTACTTTATCTCTCTTCTTTCCGAACTTGAATGAGGACGTCAAACTGAAGACATTAAAATACCGCTCCAGAAGATATCTCACTAATGATGCAATTCTCTATCTATATAAGAGCCAAGTACGTCCAAAGATGGAGTACTGCTGCCACATCTGCTAAAAACAGCCTATCTTGCCTTGACAGAGTACAAAATAGACTCCGTGGCTTGGTGGGGGATGCCCTTTTCTCTACCCTGCAACCTCTTTCCCACAGAAGAGACGTAGCGAGCCTGTTATTGTTCTATCGTTATTTCCATGGCAGGTGCTCGTCTGAGCTCCATTCTCTGGTCCCCCCTCGCCAATCTTTTTAAAAAAATACCCGACTAGCTGAAACCACCGTCAATAATTTTCCCCACTCCCTATCTGTGCCTAAATCAAAACGTAGATACCATGAACAAAGCTTCTTTCTTAGAACTGCATGCCTGTGGAACTCTGTTCCACTTGCCTGTTTCCCTCCCGACTTCAACCTGGATGTCTTCAAGTCCAACACAAATAAATTCTTGATGAACCGCCCCCCCAAGTAATGACACCTTACAAATTCTCCAATACTCTTGCTACACTATCCCTTTGATTACTGTACACACAATAACCCTTATCCACGAGTGGCTATTGGGCCTTGATAAGTGGTGAACTCCATGTAAAAAAAAAAGAAGAACGTTTTGGACTTCTTAAAAAGCTGCAAACGCAATTGTTTTGCCATTTGGTTATCTTATATTCGTATTCATTTGAAGTTAAATACACTTTTATTGTTCTCCGACTTGTATATTCGTGTTTCTTTTTCGTCTGAGTCCTAAGTGGTCGAAACAACAATATAAAGAGGAAAGACAAACGAAGAAAAAGAAATGGGAGACAGATGGAAAAAAAGAGAAGGGGGATGAAGAAAGGGAGATGGGAGACAAACTAAAGAGAGTGGCGAAGGATGAAAAAATAGAGAGTGAAGATAGTAAGCGAACACCTTATCGATGGACCCATGAGGACACATGTTATAACACCGCAAATTTAGCTATTTAAGATGGAAGAGCAAACCGCGTTGAAAGCAATGTTTTCATCTTCAAACAAAACAACATTTCTACGTGAAATAATTGACAATTTTTTCCAATGTTTTGATATTTTTTGTCCGAGAGATCACTCTTCCTAACAATATCAGGTTCGTGCCCATATTAGCTTGGTGCAAAAACAATATCGTTTTCTCATATATGTTACTTTTATATATGATCTCTGAATTAATTCATTCACATATATATAGCCATGTTATATATCATTCCAAAGCGCGTTTTTCGCTCTATTGAAACATGTTATTAGTTACCGCTCTGAATCTCTTCATTTTTGTTTTTTGCAGACTTTTCAACAGCATGGACACAATTCAAATCCGCATTTTTGTGCTTCAGTTCAAACTAGGCCGAAAAGCTGTCGAGACAACTCGTGATATCAATGATGCATTTCGTTCAGGAACCACTAACGAATGTGTGATGCAATGGTGGTTCAAGAAATTTCGCAATGGTGACGAGAGCCTCAAAGATGAAGACGGTCATGGCTGGCCAACTGCGGTTGATAACGAACATTTGAAAACCTTAATTCAAGCTGATCCTCACAAAACCATACAAGAAGTTGCTGTTGAACTCGAGGTCGACCACTCAACAGTTGTTCGCCATTTTAAGTAAATAGGGAAGTCGTAAAAGTCGGATAAATGGGTGCCGCATGAATTGAACAATAATAAAAAAAAAAATCGTTGTTTTGAATGTCTTCTATGCTCCTTCATCAAAAACAAGCCATTTCTCAAGCAGATTGTTACGTGTTATGAGAAGTGGATCCTCTAGGATAACCGGCGATGTTTGGCACAGTGGTTGGATGCCGGAGAAGCTCCACAAAGCTGAAATTGCACCAAAAAAAGGTTATGGTGACTGTTTGGTGATCTGCGACCAGTCTCATCAATTACTGCTGACAAATTGATGAAATGCACCAGAAGGTCCAAGGTATGTATCCGAGATTGGTCAATATGAAGGGACCCTGCAGAAGCTGAACAAATTAAGCTACGAGACTCTGCCTCATCCACCATATCCGCTCGACCTCTCTCCCACCGATTATCACTTTTTCAAGCATCTCGACAACTTCCTGCGTGAAAAATGCTTCATGTTAATCGTCTAGTGGTGTATGTACCATTTAGCTTTTGTTGCATATTTTTGTTCTTATTCTTATTTAACCGTGTTATTTACTGCTTATTAACGGACTATTGTCCGCAGATCCCTTAATGTCTATTTACTTAATGGCCCATGACTCAACTAGTATTATAGGTGTATGCGTATCAGAACATATAATACATATAACATGATGACGTACCTGTTTCTGCTGCTGGTCACTTGTGGGAGATTTGATGGCGGAGTTGGAGCCTGTTTCCAGGGAATGCTTCAAGACAAGGATGATTGAGTATTTTTATATATATTTATTCATTCCCAGGAATAACGTCAGTAGAAATGGAGTGACTAATGATCTTTGGCTGTCCCCTCCCTCATGGGAAGATCCGTTTTAGCCCATCTGTCTTTCTCTGCGTCTCAAACCCAATTCACAAAACTTAACTCAGCTTATTCAAACCGGAAACCTTTACACATCACATCTGGTTCCGCATTCGGATACTTCCGGTGCAAACTGATCAGTCATAGAGTTTGATACATATGTCACAACATGACCCTTTGACCCTGTCTGCACCTGTATCCTTGCTCAAATTATTGTTTCCCACAATTCAATCTCTGCTATTTACTCAGATAGATAATTAGATAGATAGATAGGTAGATAGATAAACAGATAACTGAATAAATGCTTTCTACCCATCAGAATTTGGCTCGCTGAGTCTCTTTCCACATTTTCACTCATTACTTTTTCAGCTTCCAACAGAATCATTCACGTCTGTTCGCTAATACCTTTCTCGCCAACTCCTTCGTATTATCTCTCCTAACTATTACTCCAACAAAACCAAATCATGTGTTGTTCACACAAGCTAAAACCTTGTTTACTTAACTAAGCAAATCCCAATCTATTTTAGCCCTCTTAAATTATTTTATTTCTGAGTTAAATTCTTAACTAAACATTCCAAGCTGTGAATACACATTTTCCAAAATCTAACTCAGCTTATTCAAACTGGAAACCTTTACACGTCACATCCGGATACTTCCAGTGCTTGAGGATGAATTTGGAGATGTGCCAAGAAGATGAGTCAAAGTTTTTCAAAACACTGATTACACAGGATGAAACCTGAGTCCATCACTATGATCCAGAGACCAAAGCCCAGTCAATGCAGTGGAAGCACTTGGACTCACCACCTCCAAAGAAGGCAAGGGTGCAACCCTCCGCTGGCAAGGTCATGCTCACAGTCTTCTCAGACTAGGACGGAGTAGTGATGACAGATTTCCTGGCAAAGGGTACCACAATTACAGGAGCCTATTATGCTTCACTTTTGAGGAAATTAAGGGAAGCTATCAAAATCAAGAGGCGGGGCAAGGTCAGCAAAGGTACCCTACTTCTGTAGGACAACACTCCGGTCCACAACGCGCATGTCGCCAGATCAGAAGCACGGGTGTGGTTATGAAATCCTCCCTACTCTCCTGAACTAGCACCCTCTGACTTTCCCCTCTTACCAGCCATGAAGTTGTTTTTGAAAGGAAAGCGTTTCCCAGATGATGCAGCCTTGATTTCTGAAGTCACGTTGTGGTTAGAGGACCAACCTGGGTTGTTCTACAAAAACCGTCTCCAGAGCTGCATCAAACGATGGGAGAAATGCATAACTCTGGGCGGTTCCTATGTAGAGAAACACTAATAACTGTGCAAAGTTTGGTTGCTCTACTGCTATGGGAAGTGGGTCAGGGGCATTACTTATTGCACACCCCTCGTAGTATCCTTGTAGTTTTGGGTTCCAAATAGTAGTATCATATACAGCACAATCACGTTAACACACTGGTTTTTGTCAGATCAAAAAAGTTAAGCAACGTTGAGCCTGGTTAGTACGAGATGGGCGACCATTTGGGAATTCTAGGTGCTGTATGTGCTCTCCGCTTATCTCGGCATTTGTTTTCAGTTGTCTAGTACTTCACTTGCCACTAGTATTTAACAATGTCGACTCAGGAGAGGTGTGGTTGGAGAGTGCACACCTTCTGCCGCAAAAATTTCAGGAACACCTTAGTGAGTATCCATAGACTGTTAAAAACTGAAGGAGCCTTGTTTGGATTGGAAAAAAAAAAAAAAAATAAAATAAAAATTCTTTTTTTTTTTATTTAGTTAACCCTAACCCTAACCAGCTAATCACTTGCACTTTTATACATTCTTTCTGTATACTCACTATTCCAATGGCCCTGTCGGTGGGGCATTATAATATGCTGACTGCCGACTTACCCCTGCAGAGGGTAAAAGTCCCTCAACGGGGGTCCTGGATATGACCTTAAACTATTTCACTTCACAAATTTTGAATTCTAACATTTTTGTTTCAATCGGGGAAGAGGGGGGGGGGGGACAAGAAATAAATAAATAAAATCATTCTTTTCACGCCAAGAACGCACCACACATTTTCAAATACTGAATTCATCTTAAGAAAGTCTTGAAATAAATACAAAAACAAATACGAAAAAAAATAAATATTGTTTCAGTTTTTTTGTTTTTTTTTAATGATACATATTACAATTTCCCCAATTTGCTGTAAAGCTAAAATAAATGCAATCTGTTTTGTTCAATTAAGAAGAATGTGATCTGTTAATTTACTCACCTAAAAATATACGAATATTCGTTTTCAGCATACCTGAACAAACTGAGGGTTGTCCCCTTTCATATGCCGCCTGTTCAAACATGGTCGCCAGTGATTTACATTTCAAAATACACGCATTAATAAAACTAGCTCAAAAACTAGTAGTCTGTCTGTGCTAATTTTCCTTCATAACCGCATCACAAATTTTGAATTCTAACATTTGTTTCAATCGGGGAAGAGGGGGGGGGAAACAAGAAATAAATAAATAAAATCATTCTTTTCACGCCAAGAACGCACCACACATTTTCAAATACTGAATTCATCTTAAGAAAGTCTTGAAATAAATACAAAAACAAAGACGAAAAAAGAAATACTGTTTCAGTTTTTTGTTTTTTTTTAATGATACATATTACAATTTCCCCAATCTGCTGTAAGGCTAAAACAAATGCAATCTGTTTTGTTCAATTAAGAAGAATGTGATCTGTTGACAGGCGTCAACACTCATTTCCAGACCCAATCCGTGGGTCTTCTTGGTCAGATTTTAATGGCTTTTATCTTTGGCAGAATGTGAACTGATCTCACACAAAATGTAATGATTTCTTTTGTAGTTTTTTTTTTTTTAAATGATTATTTAAAGTTGAATTAAAAAAAATAAAAAAAAACAAGATAAAAAGAATAATAATTACAATATAAACTCACATCCAGTGCATTATGGTTATTCTAATATTGTACAAAATTTATAGAAATCCCAGATCTTTCACCAGACCATTTGATTTTATTTGGAGTTTTCGTCCTCCTAAATAGAATAGGTGCGTTTATAGAAAAAAACAAAATTGGGTGCCTTTGGGTTAGAATTCGACCCAATAATAAAAAAAAATACAGAAAAATCTTATGATGTATATAACCATCATAGAACAAACATTTCATATTCTAAAAATCACAAATAGATCAAGTAGCTGTTTTTTTTTTTATATAGAAAATCAGTTTTCATGATTTTTAGCAATTTTAATATTAAATTGTAGCCATTAGAAGTCCAATTTTTATTTTGATAGTTCAAACTGAGTTGTCTCCCCTTATTTATAAATATGGCCAATTGAAACATAGTATACCGCTTCATAATAAAATTTGATTTTCTTAGTTAAGAAAAAAAAAATACTTGATCAATTTATATGATTTTTGGAATATGACATCTTCGTTCTGTGACAGGTATATATATTATAAAGATTTGTCTGTATTTTTGTTATTTTATTCAGTCGAATTCTAACTAAAATTTAAATTTTTGGTACTTACACAGACATAAAAATATGAAAATATTGGAAAAAAGTTATATTGTACGTACCCGTTATGGAATGAAGTTCTCCGATAAAAAAAATTCACTTAATTTACTCAAGTAGTTTTTTTTTTAGAGGAAAATCAAATTTTAATGAGATGGATCTATCATCACCATTTGGCTGTTTACGGACTCAAGTAGGGGGTGCTTTTAAACGAAAAATTGATTAACAAAGGAAAGAATAAAAAAAGGATTACAAAAGGACACAGAAACACTTTAAAATAAGTGAAGAAAAAAAAAATATTTTTTCTGCTTATGTTTTAAAATAAACTCGTCAAATTTTGACAAATTTAAAGTGGTGATTGGAATTATCTCCCCCTGGCACTCCTTTCTCCTAAGCGTAAAAAACAGACAGAAAAACAAAATGGCCGCTACCCAAGCAATCTCATTAAAATTTGATTTTCCTCGGTTAAAAAAAAAAACAACAAAAAAACTGCTCTATCAAATTAAGTGATTCTTTTTGTATGTAAACTTTATTCGGTACTTGTAGTTTAATGAAGACATTAAAATTGAAAATATCAAAAAAGATTATATGAATCCGTTTTGGACTGAAGATCACCCCCCCCCCAAAAAAAAAATTTCACTTAATTTGATCGAGTAGTTTTTTTTTTCTACAGCGAAAAAAAAAAAAGAAAACACGTTTTTATGAGACCGTGTTGAAGTCAGCCATTATGGAATGTTTAGTAACATGCAATGGGGAGATAACTCAATTTACAGTGCCGACACTCCCTCCCCATCTTTAATAATAGCTTTTCTTACTAAAAATCGAACCTTTTACTCGGTATCATAAATGTTTTTTTTTTTTCGCTGTAAATAAATAATAATAAAAAAAACTACTTGATGAAATTAAGTGAATTTTTTTTTTTTTGGAGAACTTCGTTCCATAACGGATATGTACAATATAACCTTTTTTTCGGTATTTTCATTTTTTTTTTTCATGTCTTTATTAAACTGCACAAGTACCAATTTTTTTTTTTTTAACTTAGTTATCGCAAATGCAATTATAGAATGTGCTATTGTACCATCTCTGCTCATAACGACCGCGGTTTCCGCTTTTTTTGTCTCTTCAAATAACCATTAAGAGCTTTAGTTTCTTATTCTGAAATCGATGCAATAAAAAAAAAAAAAAAAAAAAAAAAGAAATAATTAAAAAATACAGAAAATACAAACAAATCTTTATAATATACATACATATCATGGAATAAAGATATCATATTCCAAAAATCACATAAATTGATCAATTTTTTTTTTTTTTTTTAATTTTTTTAACTAAGAAAATCAAACTTTATGATGAGCGATACACGAGCTGTTAGCCGCCATATTTTTTTAGAATGTCTTAAAATTCAGGGGGAAACAATTCCACTTGAACTATGCAGATCAAAATCAGCCTTGTAATGGATACAATTTAATCTTAAAATACCTAAAAATCGTAAAATTTAATTTTAATTAGCAAAAAAAAAAAAAAAAAAAAAAAAAAAAGCCTTTGATTAATTTACATGGCTTCTGTTTTGTGACTAGTAATTTTTCTTTTTTCAATAAGTGTAATTCTAAATAAGCACCAGAGGATGTCATATTTCAAAAATCACGTAAATTGATCAAGTAGGTCTTTTTTTTTTAATTTAAAAAATAAAGCTTTAATTTTTAGAAATTAATAAAAAAAAAAAAAATAATATAGCACAGTACGTAAATCTCAGTCGAATTGAGTTGTCAATCTCGGAGTTTAAAAAAAAAAATTAAAATAAAATAAAACACGGCTTTTTCCAGCTCCCTCCTTGATTATTCATAAAATTTGATTTTCTTATTCAAAAATATAAAAATAAAAAAAAATTGATTTTTGAAATATGACATAACGATTTGTCTGCAGCTTCTGTTTTTTTTTTTGGAAGCGTAATTCAAAATAAGCACTGCGTAGTTAAAAAGTACAAAGTCTCAAAATAACCCATTACATCGGTTATGGTATGCTTTTTTTTTTTTTAAATCCTTATGAAGTAGTCGACTTAATAAAAAAAAATACAAAAATTCTTTATGTAAATACCAATCATGGAATGAAGATGGCATATTCCAAAAATCATGTAAATTGATCAAGTAGTCTTTATCTTTAAGAAAATAAAGTTTAGCAATTAATAATAAAATAATAGGTACTTCATTCCATAACGGATGCATACAATATAACTTTTTTTTTTCCATATTTTCATTTCTTGATTAAACTGTACAAGTACCAAATAATAAAATAGCACAGACCATAAATCTCAGTAGTTGAACCGAGCGTTTGGCCTTGGAGTTTTAAAACACACACCAAAAAATACATGGCTTCTCCCAGCTCCCCTCCTCGTTCACTCATAAAATTTGATTTTATTAAAAAAAAAAAAAAAAAAAAAAAATCTGATTTTTGGAATATGACATCTTTGTTCTGTGACAAATATGTACATCATAACAAAAAGTCTCCAAACTGTTTCATGCCTGTTTTCCTCATCAAGCCGCGTAGATTTAATGATGCCAGTTTGTGTTTTTCTGGTGTGATGAAATGTCAGCTCCCATCGAGATGAGCCCCGCCCCCCCCTCCCTTGAACGAATAAGATTCAAGCATTTGATAAGATTTTTTTCTTCCTCCAAAATATAAAAAGATGCATCTTATGGAAATAATTTTTTTTTTTTTTTTTTTTTAAATAAACGTGTTTATTGATTTATTTCTTGCAAATTTACTGTTGTACTTATTGTTGCATAAAGCAATCCCGGACAATGCTGGATAACCATGCAAGTTATGGAAAGATCAGTTTGTTGCGATTAAAAACTATTGTTGCGATAAATGTTTATATTGGAAGTTAACTACAGGAGTCAATAATTATTTTTTTGTATTATTTGAACGTTTCGCCCGATGTAACCTCCGGCCATCTTCAGGTGCATTCACACTGGATGTTATTGGTGAATACTGGAAAAATGTTTGATTTATTTGCTTTCCCAATGAATACAGCCGTTAGAAATTTTTCCACTTGTACAGTTTAATCGAGACATCAAAAAATGAAATTATCGAAAAAAGGTTATATTGTACGTATCCGTTTTGGAGTGAAGATCTCGGAAAAAATTTAATTTAATTGCGTTTTTTTTGTTTTTTTTACAGCGGAAAAAACATGTTCTTATGAGAGCATGTTGAAGTCAGTTATTATGGAATTTGTTGAACACGCCACGGGGAGATAACTCCAGTTAAAGCGCCGACACTCCCTCCCCATCTATAATACTAGCTTTTCTTCCTGAAAATCGAAGCTTTTGTTCGGTATCATAACAAATTGTTTTTTTTGTTTTTTGCTGTAAAATAAAAACTACTTGTGAAATTAAGTGAAATTTTAGACATCTTGGATTTTTTTAAAAATTTTTGTTTGGATTTTCGAAACGCCACGAGGAGATAACTCAGTTTAAAGCGCCGACACTCCCTCCCCATCTTTAATACTAGCTTTTCTTCCTAAAAATCGAACCTTTTGCTCGGTATCATAAGAAATTGTTTTTTCACTGTTAAACAAAAACTACTTGTTGAAATTAAGTGATTTTTTTTTTTCGGAGAACTTCATTCCATAACAAATACGTACAATATAACCATTTTTTTCTCTCAATATTTTCATTTTTTAATGTCTTGATTAAACTGTACAAGTGCTAAAATTTAAACCGCAAAAAGCACCAAGTCTTTTTTTGTTAAATTTTGTTATTAACTCCTGGTCCATTCCAGTTTTTTTATATAATGAAAGAAAAAAAAATCAAGACGAGAAAAATAGTCCAAATAAAACAAAAAAATAATTATAAATCCTCATCTCCAAAATATATATTCATCATAAAATAATCAAATAATACAAAAAAATAGGTCTTGGAATAACAGCAATTTAAAAATAGTTTAACTTCGAACAATTTGACGTAGAGGCGACTTTAAGCTGGCGTGTATCTTGAAAGGATACGTGCCAAATGAGAATTTTAGTTCGGTCTTGTTTTTGAAGCCAACGAGAGAAGATAGGTTTCCCAAAATGACCGATGAAGCAGGTCGAGGCAACAGACTCAGATGTAATTTAGAACAGTGGTAGTAATTTCTAGGAGCTGGGATGATACCAGAATAAAGACCTGTATGTATATCAACGTTTCAGGTTAGTCTCTCTCTCTCTCTCTCAAAGAAGTTGAGTCTTTATTTCAGTTCAATGATCCAAACAGCTGAACCGACCAACATGGAAACCGTTGTTAAAAGGTATGACCCCATTTGATGTTTTTTTAAAACATTTATAACATATCAATTTCAAAAACACTCATAAATAGACGAACAGAGGTATATACACACGTCATATAGATGACAGTGACACGTATATATTAACGTATATACACTCACTAAATCTATATGGATACTGCCAATGCTCTCTCTACCGCGCTAGAAAATGACTCACACCAGAGAAAGTCGGCCCTCACTGTCAGAGAGCATCCTATATCTTTATAAAGCCACAATCCGCCGAGGAATGGAGCATTGTTGCCGTATCTATCTACCACTAATCTCTCTCTTAGAGTCCAAAAAGTCTCCAATCAAAGAGGCCCACACTATCAACCAAGTTCCAACCCCTGTCCCATCGCTGCAATCCCTGTGCCTTTTTTTTTTTATAAGTATTTTAGTGAAATGTTCTCTGATGAACTTGCTACACGTGTGGCTCCTCAACGTAAATGCTCCCGACCAACCAGACAAGCAAAATCCCACCCCTACACTGTTTAGGTACCTAGATACTAGAAAGCTTTCAATCCTAATAGTTCCTTTCCTCCTCGGACTGTTAGACTTTGGAATTCACTCCGTTTCCTGCTTTCCTGACTGTACTAACATGCAGAACAGACATCTTGTTGCTCAACTCCCCTCAGTCCCCTATTAGACATGATCTCAAACAGTAGCCCCAAGTGTCAATATGCCTTGTTTGGGGTGAAAGTACTTTAATGAAATGTGCTCTGAATGAACTGCTAGCACTTGTTCCCCCTCAACAAACACACTCCTAACTCGACAAGCAGTAAGATGCAAGATGAGAAAAAGAGTCGGAATAAAGTAAAAAACATTCATCTTCATCTCAACAAAGTTCCGATAAATAGTATCCATGTATTGTCTTGTCGGCGATAACACGTGCGAGATTTTCTTTCTAGCAGAGTTGATGGAAATACAGCCGGCATTATTACAAACAGATTCGCAGCGGCCGTTTTAAAAACACGCAATCTTTTCGCATTATTTAGATTCTTCGGACTACTGTCACTCATTCCGAGTGTTATTTTCACAACGTTTCAGTTGGTGTACCTCGGCGAATACAGGGATCTCCATCGACCTCAAAAAGTCCACACAGAATTTCAAACAGAACCTTTTATTTAATCTAATCGGAGAGGGTAAGTAAACTCTTGTTCTGCCAGCCATGACTCCGCTAGGATCCATGGCGCAGTGGATAAAGCATTTGGTAAAATGCAGTTGTCAATTACACTCTTCTGGAGGTTGAAGGTACAATCGTCAGTGCGGGAGACAACTAAAATACAAGACTTCTATCCAGTCATGGCTGACAGAACATGTTACCACACCCCCACCCTGTGGATTAAATAAACGGCTCAGTTCTGAAATTCCGTGAAGATTCCTGGGTTTGACAGAAAGATTTCAGAGTTCAACAAGATACACATGGAGAAGGTTGTAGGTTACATCTGCTGAAAATTCAGAAACGCGATTTATTATGATGTCTCGCTTCTGAGGATACGCATCTGGAAAATGTTTTATGTTCGCTAGCTAAGATGGTGCTTATTTAGCATTGCGCTTAATTAAAAATACGGAAAAAATCTTTAGGATGTAGTCTACTTAATAAAAAACAAAATTACCAATCATGGAATGAAAATGGCATATTCCAAAAATCATATAAATTGATCAAGTAGTTTTTATCTTTAATAAAGAAAATAAAGTTTAGCGATTAATAATAAAATAATAGGTACTTGTGCGGTTTAATCAAGACATTAAAAAAATGAAAATATCGTAAAAAAAAAAAAAAAAAAAAAAAAAAAGAAAAAGAAAGTTATATTGTCCATATCCGTTATGGAATGAAGTTCTCCGAGAGAGAGAAAAAAAAAAAAAAAATCACTTAATTTGATCAAGTAATTTTTTTTTTTGTTATGATATCGATCAAAAGGTAGCCATGTTTCAATTCTTCGGAAGAAAAGTTAGTATTTAAGATGGGGATGTCGGCGCTTTAGACAGAGTTATCTCCCCATGGCGTATTCTAAAAATCCAAACATGGCTACCTCCAGCGTACTGTCATAAAAACTACTCGATCAAATTAAGTGAAATTTTTTTTTTTTTTTTTTTCGGAGAACTTCAGTTCAAAACGGATACGTACAACAAAAAATTTTTTTTTTTTCATTTTTTAATGTCTTGATTAAACTGTAAAAGTACCAAATAATAAAATACCAGAGTCCACTAATCTCAGTAGTTGCATTGAGTTGTTGGCCTTGGTGTTTTAAAACACACACACAAAAAAAAAAAAAAAAAAAAAAAAAAAAAGGCTTCTCCCGGTTCCCTTTTCGTTCACTCATAAAATTTGATTTTATTTATTAAAAAAAAAAAAAAAATATATATATATATATATATATATGATTTTCGGAATATGACATCTTTGTTCTGTGATAGGTACATTATAACAATTTGTCTGCAGTTTCTGTATTTTTTTTTTTTTTTAAAGTGTAATTCAAAATAAACACTGCATAGTTGATAAATAGAAACTCTCACAATACACGTATCTATAACTTGGTATATCGGTTAAGGTATTTTTTTTTTTTTTTTAAATCAGCTCGTCATCTGTTTGGTCTCCAAACTGCTTGATGTCAGTTTCTGTCATCGAGTGGCATAGATTTAAATGATGCGAGTTTGTTTAGTGTATGCATCCAGTTTGTGTTTTTCTGGTGCGATAAAATTCCAGCTTCCATCGAGAGGAGTACCCCGAACGAATATGATTCAAACACTGAATTAGATTTCTTGACAAGTGCGCTCGTAAGACATTTACAATGTTCCGGAAGCATATACCTGCTCATCGTTTTATTGCCGACTTCAGAGGAGAAACGCTGACGAGATGGATAGTTCCTGCGCATTTACTGTCGTTTCTGTAGACGTTTAGCAAAGTGCACCGTTTGCTGTAGACCAGTAGGCTTGCTTGTGACGACGTTTGCTTTCGGCAAAGGCGTACACTTCTCGACATGGTCAATGTATTTCTGCGGGTCGGTGTCGAGGAAGTTACATTTGTGGCGGCAGCAGAAAAACGTGTAGAAAAGGTCAGTCTTCTGCTTAAGTACGCTGTCGATGCAGCAGAGTTTCTTGCTCGGATGGATCCGAAACATGTGCTGACGGATGACCTGCACGTCGGTCGACATCAAATCGCAGAACATACAGACGTATCTATTTTCGACCTCTTTCTCGTCGTTATCGCTAGGGGTTTTTACTCTGGACAAACTCGACGCTGATAGTGACGGCTTGACCGCAATTTCTTGATTTTTCAGGCCGGATTGTTTCCCGGTATCTTGTAAGACCTCTCTGTTGCTGTTCACGATGAGACGTGTGTATCGACTGGGTTTCTCGGAGTGTTTCTCTTTTTGATGCATTTGGACGTTGTTTTCTTTCAGGGTATGAAACTGGCAATAGACGCATCGGAAGAACGGCACATCAACAGGCAGGTCGTCAACATTAAAATTATCTTCCAAAAGGCTCTTATTTTTAACGCTGACCTCCTTGTTAGACGGTTTCCGTCCTCTTTTTTGCTTAACCGGGGTTACTGGAATTGTTCTTGTAGACCTCTTCGCCCCATTATCTTCAGACGTGATTTTCGTTTTACTCGTATCTTCCTTGTTAGCGGGTTTTCTTCCCCTTTTTTTCTTTAAGGACGACACAACTGCCGTCTTGGTGGAGGTTTTCGGTGCTGGGACGCTTTTCTTTATGACAGCGATTTTCTTGTTAGCCGGCTTCCGCCCTCGTTTCGGCTTTGGTCCTCTTTTTGCTCCCGTTTTTTTAACCTTTTTCGGTTCATAAAGATCATCCTCCTCCTCATCCTCATCACTGCTGTTCTCATCTCCTGCTTTCCGTTTCCGCGTTTCTGTCGGGGTTTTCCTATCATAAGTTTCCCAAATGTATTCGGGCACAATGCGCGGAATTTCTTTTGTGGTCTGTGAGGCGTCGTTGGAATTTAAAGTCTCCAGCAGCTGAACAATTTCTGTCGCAGGAACTTGCTGAGAAACGGGAGCCCGAACACTGCCATCGAAGCTCTGAATATGATTTTCTTCGACAGAACTAACTGCGTAAATGTCCGGATTAAATGTATTCGCGGACTGAACGTCAACAATCCGTAAATCGGTCTCATCCGTGGAACTTATTAGGCTCCGGATCATGTTGGCATTATTCCCGGAAGATTCAACATTGGATCGGATATTTGTGATCAAGGTGATGGGTTCCGTGCTGGTGTCCTGCTGATGGCTTTCGGAATTCGCAAGATTTTCATTGGTATTAAATTCGCTCAACGAAGGCGTTAGGCCTACAAGAGACCGCATGTTGGTAATTTCTAACGGCAAAGTCGTTGATTCCTCATTCGAATCTTTTTTTGATGATGGAATCAAGGAGTACGTGTCACTAATTTTTATCGCTGTTTGAGAATTCTGATTTTCAAAATCTCCCCCACTACTGCTGCTGCCATTACCATGGTCGGAATTTTTACTCTGCTGAGAGTGATCATGGACGATGCTATCTGACTTATCATCGGTGTCGTTATTCTTGTCGCCAGATATAATAGAGGTCTCGTCTTGATCATGCAAGTCCCGAAGCAACATACAAGCCTTTAAAGCATTGCGAGTCAATTTATATTCTGGATGCTTTCGGATAGAGTGTTTAACAACATCGGAACGTGTGAAGTATTCTTCATCGCAGTAATTGCATTTAAAACGATGACTTGTCGAATGAACGATCATTTCTGCTTTTTCTTTTGTTTTAAACGGGCAAAAGTTACACCAATACATGTGCATGTCAACATCTGGTACGAAGGAGCCGCTCGAAGAGCGAAGAAACGTGGCTGAAAAAGCACAGATGCTGTCTTCCCACGGACAAGTAACGCCGCTATTAAATTCATCCTTGATGCCCCGTTCGACAAATTCCATCTGACCCCTCTCGCCTGTGATGCATTTTGTTGGAGATCGTGGCCGCAATACAGTAACTCGACCATCCTGTGATTTGTCGCCAGTCGTTAAATTACTCTTTACAGAAGAGTCCGCTGTAAATTGTTGGTCATCTAAAGTCGGAGATACGCTAGAATCCATAATGGATACTTTTTCACAATTTTAACAATGTTTGCTTCTTCTTTCAAAGTGGATTCTCACTTCATTGCAGAAGAGGTACAGCAAATTCTTGAGTGAAAAATTTGAAGCCGCTGATATCTGGAAAAAAAAAAAAGAAAAAGAAAAAATTATAGTTTAAGTCTATGCTATTAATAAAATTCTAAATGTTTATTTATTTATGTGTGTGTGTGTGTGTGTGTGTGATTATATATATATATATATAATATAAAAGTGAAAGTGTGTGTCTGTCTACATTTCTCTATGCAAGAACTGTCAATTTTTAGTCTACAGACTCGAAATTTGATATACAGGTTACTGAGATTTGGGAAAATCGATGTGATCGGTTTTTGGCCAGAAATTTGGCAATTAAGGAGTCAAAAGTTCAACGATTTGACCTTTGAGAACTCTACCAAACTCCTCCTACAATTTTGGGTCTACGCACTTGAAAATTTAGATATAGGTTCCTTGGACATGGATCTAACTAAATAACTTGATTTGAGCCCAAAACAATAAATTTTAAGGGGTCATAATAGGGGTCAAAGTTGAAAAAAAAAATTGACCTCTGCGGTCTCTTCCAAATTACTCAGACAATTTCTGGTCTAAATATTTGAAATTTTACATAAAGAGTATTCAGAGATAGGGCAAGCTTTTTCATCAGTTTGGGTCGAAAATTTTTAGTTACCAATATATAAATGTATGTATGTATGTCTGTTTGCATGTCTGCCTTAAACTTTCAATAGAGGCGACGGATTTTACCAAGATCAGTATCATTTTAAAGTTTGATCTTTCATACGACAAATATGGAAAAATTGGCTAAAAACATTAATATCTTCCCCTTTAACTAGGCACTTTTCTACGGGGGGGGGGGGGGGGGGGGTCACTTTCTTTCGCCGATATTTTTTAAAGTTATCCTCTCCTTTAGATTGTCTAGCCTTAATTTTTTAAAATGTCGCTTCCGGTTTGGCAGTGGTCGTAACAGCATAAACGTTAGGTTATACCCCGTTCTTTTCCTCCTTTGCGGTACGGGTTTGAGCCTGCCTTCCTACTACCACTTTTTTTTTTTTTTTGCTCAACATACACATCCAAACACCCGGGCAACGCCGGGCTGAAATGACAGTATATCTATAAAAGTGAACGTGTGTGTGTGTGTGTGTGTGTGTGTGTGTGTATACATTTCCCTATGCAATAACTCTCAATTTTTAGTCTACAGACTCGAAATTTGATATACAGCCAAGAAATTTCTTGAGGCAGAAATCAACACAAACGAAAGGGATTTGACAGATTTAAAAATTAAATTTAACACGGTTTATTGGATAGGGAAGGAAGAAATGGCCTTCACAAACCTTTACTCTTACTACAGTATAAAAATGGGCTGTGTCACCTGCATACAGTAATGATGTTAGGTGTGGTGAAACGATGTCTACTATTGCAAGCACAATCAGAGATGAGACATTAGAATCTATCAGTGAGTCACATTATGTGTCAGTTATGATTGATGGTGTCACTGACAGCTCTGTGTCAGAAAATGAAGCAGTCTATGTTAGCTAATAATGGCAAACCAGAAAATAAACTTATTGGAATTACTGCCATTGAACACAGCCATGCTGAAGGCATTATCTCTGCTACTAAATCTGCTCTTTCAAAAATGGGGATCCGTGATGATGAAATGTCATCAAGAATTAAGAAAAACAAAATGAAACAAAATGAAAACATAATGAAATATGAATATAAATGTTCTTATGTTTAATTAGAGCTATTTTGTTATCAGAATAACATTAGTTTAGAACTATTCGGTTTTCAGAATGTATAACAACAATCCCAACCAATTCGGCATTATGAATCTGTTGCAATTTCTCACATTTTTTCGTCAAATTTAAAAACATGGTTAAAAAAAACAAAATAAACTTTTGTAGATATATAGCTTGCATGCACTTTTATTCTTTAAATTAGTTTTGAACAGCGAATTAAAACAATGTTTTACTGCGAACAGCCACAAATGTTTTTTTTCAAAATCAAAACTAACTGGATAATTTTCTAGTGTTTTTATTTAATGTAACATGTTTATTCAGCTCGAAAAACGTACAGTGTTTACCGATGTAATGTATTGGAAAATTAAAAATGGCGCCCGGCCCGACTCTCTTTGACACGGTAAGTTTGAGAAAAGGAGTTAAAAATTAAAAAAAAGAAAACTATACAAAATACTGTTAAAAACTCACCGAATGTCAGCCTATGTCACGGTAACATATATTGAGCGAGTTTCTAGCAGTATTTTGTCTACTTTTTTATTTTTAACTCTTTTCCACAAACTTACCGTTTCAAGAGAGTCGGGCGGCGGGCGCCATTTAAAATTTTCCAAAACATCGGTAAACACTGTTTTCAAGCTGAATAAACATGTTACATTAAATAAAAACACTAAAAAATTATCCAGTTAGGTAGAAAAGTAACTTGCTTTTGATAACATTTATTTGTTATATATTTGTTTTTTTGACAACTTTTTCGAATCTATGTGTATAGTAATACAAACCCTCAAAATCTATATCAATATTCTTGAAATTTTAAAAGCAGTTAGAAAACACATCAAACTACAATTAGGAAGCTTTTTATTTCGTTAATTTTTTTTTCTACTTATTAAGCGAAAGATATTTTTACAACCTGCTCCAGCGTAGTATAAACGGCCTATGGAATTAACACCTTCAACCTCGAAAATAGAAATCAACAAATTTATGGAATTTTCTTTGAAATTTCGCAACGCAGTTTCTTATTAAATTAAAACTAAATATATAATATAAAGCCAATAATTATGAACCGCTAACAGTAAATATGAGTGATGAACGCTCTCTTTGAAAAAAAGCTCTCTTAACTTCACCTCTAATCTAAATTATGTGTGGCAAGTCTCCTCCTAAAACACTCTTTAACCCTAACAATAACACTAAGTTCGAGTGGCAAGCCCCCCTCCCCCTCCAACAAAATACCTCTGTAAGCCACATACAAGCATCTAAAACAAACAAACAAAAAATAGATCCTTCCTTAAAGAAAATACACATAAAAATAAATTGGTTAACTGTCCTAAAATGCTAGAATGGCCAGGAAATGGTGAATTATTTTACATTAAATTTTTGTGAAACTAACCGCTCCCCCCTCTAATATTGTTTTTGTTAGCTTTGTCTCTGTCAAGTTTTCAGTATGTTCACACATAATTTTCCTTAGCCCTACAATTAATTCAAAGTCCGAATGGCAACCCTCCCCATATTCTCATTGCATAGAAACCCTCTTAAAACTACACATAATCATCTTAAAAAAAAAAAAAAGCATGCATATTTTCCCATAGAAAAAAAAAACAGTTAACTGCCCTAAAATGCTAGAATGATCTGTAATAGGAAATTATTTTACATTCAATTCTAAAATAATTTGTTTATCTTTCATTAAAGTTTTTCATGGCATTTTATACATAATTTCCTAAAAAGTTAGAATCACATTTTGGAGGGGTGGTCAGAAGGAGTTCAGTGGGGTTAAACAGAAGGTGTTAATCTACAATAATACCAAAGAAATATTGCAATATATTCATTTTTAAATGGTCTTATGTTTAGATTTAAGTTTTTTGTACATAAAGCACATTACAATTCAACTTTGAGTTCTCCAACTTCTTTTCTGTTTATGGATACATGGCATTTTTAAGGAATTGCTGCATATTTATGCACATTTACTGCAGATTATTTGGAAACCATAAACTTTGGGAGATTTTCAGTTGCATATTCTGATTCCTTGTACAAAAATACATTATACAGTAAATTTCATTTTTTAGTCTTGTGTTTTAACAAAGATATGACATTTTTACTGAAAAAGTAGTGTAAAAAATGTGACGAAACGCATATGGTCTTAAAGAGGGGAAAATATCCAAACGTGTGAGGCACAAAAATAGCCATAACTTCCTTAATTTTAATCAGATTTTAAAAATTTAAAAAGATTCTTTCTTAGCTCATCAAGCTCTTTCTATGCATACCAATATTGAAATATTTCAAGCTATTTCAATTTTTTCATGTGTATTGCTACTAGTTAAATAAAAATAAAAAAATAGGGGTTTAGATTCGAAAAAGTTGTCAAAAAACAAATATATAACAAATAAATGTTATCAAAGGCAAGATAGTTACTTTTCTACCTAACTGGATATATTTTTCGTGTTTTTATTCAATGAAACATATTTATTCAGCTCGAAAACCATACAGTGTTTACTGATGTATTGGAAAATTCAAAATGGCGTCTCACACCCTCTTTAACACCGTAAGTTTGGGAAAAGGTGTTATAAATAAAAAACTATACAAAATACTATTAAAAACCTGCCGAATATATGTCAGCCTATGTCACGGTAACATATATTGAGCGAGTTTTTAACAGTATTTTAACTGTTTTTTTATTCATAACACCTTTTCCCAAACTTACCGTGTTAAAGAGAGAATCAGATGCCATCTTGAATGTTCCAATACATCGGTAAACACTGTATGGTTTTCGAGCTGAATAAATATGTTACATTGAATAAAAACACATGAATTATATCTAGTTTGGTAGAAAAGTAACTTATCTTGCCTTTGATAACATTTATTTGTTATATATTTGTTTTTTGACAACTTTTTCGAATCTATGTGTACAGTAATACAAACCCAAAAATAGTTATTTCATTTCATTATTAACATATTCATAACAAGTGCAGATTAGTTTACAATTAAAGCACGCTTATTATTAGTTATTGTTATCTGTAGTGGAGTAGTTTTTTTTTTTTTGCTAGGCTGTACCGTCGACTTGCTAATTTTGTTTTGCTAAGATTTGAGTTCCATTTCATTTTTTACATTCGTTCACAGCCACAAACACACATTATGGCAATATTGAGAAGAGTCATCGGGAAGATAGCGACCATGAACTGATGTTAAAAATGGAACGGAACGCAATTTTAGCAACGAAATTAACAAGTTGACTGTATAGCCTAGCAACAAAAAAAAACAACCCGATTGTTGATAACACAAGCAAGTTTTAATTTTTAACTACTATGTACTTGTTATATGCTAATAATGAAATGAAATAACTAATATATATATATATATATATATATATATATATATATATATATATATACACACACCATTATAAAGTTCATTTGTCACTTAATAATCGGTGAAAATTTCGTATTGATTGGATAGTTACTTGATTTTTAAAGATAGACATCCTAATAGAAATACTATACGAATATACGTCAGCCTATGTCACAGTAACATATATTGAGCGAGTTTCTAACAGTATTTTGTCTATTTTTTTTATTTATAACTCCTTTTCCCAAACTTACCGCCTTAAAGACAGAGTCGAATGCCATTTTAAATTTTCCAATACATCAGTAAACACTGAATGTTTTTCGAGCTGAATAAATATGTTACATTGAATAAAAACACTAAAAACATATCCGGTTAAGGTAGAAAAGTAACTTATCTTGCCTTTCATAACATTTATTTGTTATATATTTGTTTTCTGACAACTTTTTTGAATCTATGTGTATAGTAAAACAAACCCAAAATTTTTTTACTAATTTATCTTCTATCCTGAAATTATAGTATTATAATCTTTTGTTTTTGCCAACTATTTTAATATGGAGGTTGAGGGTGGGTATTGTTAGAAAAACGTTTCTCTAATAAACTTTTTTTATTTGAAAAAGCATTAAGGGTACAAATTCCGAAAGTCCCAATGGCGTCCTGGTTCCCAAGGCTAACACAGACAGCGCATGATATTTTGTTTTTTGCCAAATTTTTTTTTTTTCGCTAGTAATTAAAGACCATTTATTGATAATTTTCACTTTTACAAACATTATTTATTTATGTTGGTTTAAAAAAACACTATTTTACAAACATTTTTTTAATTTACAACAAATATTTTTAACAACAAATTTGTTGAGTGGTGGTTGGGCCGTCCGTGCGAAATTTATTTGTTTACTTACCTTGGTTTATTTAATTTTTCGCAGCAGCATTCGGAATTCTGAAAATAAATTATAATTACGCATTTTTTTTTTTTTTAAATAATTTCTCACTTATACAGACATTTTTAACTAAAAATTGTTGAATGGGGCAAAAATAAAAAAGTTTTTGGAATAAATTTTCTTTCTCACTTTTACAAACATTTAAACGTTATTCATTTACTCACGTTTTTTGCGCAACATTAGATTTTTTTAAATTATAAAATAAAATCAAAAAGTAACTAGAACATTTGATTATTTTTTCATTATATTTTTTTTAAATAATCTTTAACGAAAAAAAAATCCATTAAATTTCAATTTAAAAAAAGTATCAAACATACCAATTTCAGAGATATGCTGTCGTTACGCCTCTCTCCCACTCCTTTTCGCACGCTCCCCACCTTTCATCAATACGTTAAAAATGTAAAAAGAGTGTTTTAATAAACCAACGTGAGTAAATAAAAAATGTTTGTAAAAAATGAGAAATTATCAATAAATGGTCTCTAGTTACTTGCGCAAAACAAAATTTCATACGTGCAATGTGTTAGCCTTGGGGACCATGCCTTAAACCAAGATGCTATTTGCCATTGGGACTTTCGGAACTCACAACTCCAGTTGTACAAGCATAAGATTTCACATTATGACAGACAATTGCACTTAAGGGAACAGCGAGGATACTAAAAAGAGCTCTCGGTTGGTTTTAATAAAAAAGCGGGGCAATGTTGGCAGCTGGTTTGGCTGCCCCATACCCAGCATTACAATCTTCAAAGGAAGAAAAAAAAAAAAAAAAAAAAAAAAAAAAAAAAAAAAAATGAAAACATTGACGACAATTAATTCACATACAGCCTTATAATTTTTTTTCTTTTCGCCTTATTTGAAAATTTCAGTGAATTATTACCAAATTAAAAAAAAAAAATTAGAAAAATATTAATTTAACGATTTTTAGAAGGTGCTGCTCTAGTAAATCGATCCCTCATATTGAAAACACGAGAACTGATCTTTTCTGAAAAAAAAAAAAACAAAAAAAAAACGACTTAACCTTTTGTCTTAAATATTCAATTAAAAGACATGATAATTCTTAAATATTCAATTAAAAGACATGATAATTCTTAAATATTCAATTAAAAGACGTGATAATTCTTAAATATTCAATTAAAAGACGTGATAATTCTTAAATATTCAATTAAAAGACGTGATAATTCTTAAATATTCAATTAAAAGACGTGATAATTCTTAAATATTCAATTAAAAGACGTGATAATTCTTAAATATTCAATTAAAAGACGTGATAATTCTTAAATATTCAATTAAAAGACGTGATAATTCTTAAATATTCAATTAAAAGACGTGATAATTCTTAAATATTCAATTAAAAGACGTGATAATTCTTAAATATTCAATTAAAAGACGTGATAATTCTTAAATATTCAATTAAAAGACGTGATAATTCTTAAATATTCAATTAAAAGACGTGATAATTCTTAAATATTCAATTAAAAGACGTGATAATTCTTAAATATTCAATTAAAAGACGTGATAATTCTTAAATATTCAATTAAAAGACGTGATAATTCTTAAATATTCAATTAAAAGACGTGATAATTCTTAAATATTCAATTAAAAGACGTGATAATTCTTAAATATTCAATTAAAAGACGTGATAATTCTTAAATATTCAATTAAAAGACGTGATAATTCTTAAATATTCAATTAAAAGACGTGATAATTCTCTTCAAAAGTTCATTTCCAACAAATTTTCATGTTTTAAATAGGAAAATATATTTTCATTAACTTCTAACAAATTTTGGAAAAAAAAAAAAAAAACAACCCCAGACCTTTACCTCTCGCAAACCTACAGGAATTAAATAAACCCTTTGTTAATCTAAGGGTTTAGTGTCTCTCGTTAAGCGTTTCCAATATGGGCGGTAGATTTACTAGAGAGTGTTGTTCGTTGTGTGTAAAACTAAGCACCCTCTAAAAATCAGAAAATATTGAATTTTCTGCAATTCTTTTTCGTAATCTAGTAGATTGTCTAAATCCACTGAAAAAATTAAAAATGAGGGCGTGTGAACTGTACCAGTTAACCTTTTTTTTTCTCGATAGTTTATTTTAGAAGCTATGTTTAATAAATAAAATCAGCAAACCAAAAAAAAAAAAAAATATGTTTTTATAAATTTTATTCGCAGTTTCACATTTCAAAAAATTGAACCGTGAAAGAAAGAAACTTGGCATCGAAGAAAACACAGAAAAAAACAACAATGAAGCCGATATCGGCTTTCTTCACAAAATCAAACCCAGTAGAAATGTGGAATAAAATTGAGATTCAAAAGAATCCCTCAAGCGATAATGTTGACGACACACAAAACGAAAATAAACTATCCATTATACGTGAATTCCGACAAAATTGGTTGTCAACATTCACCGGGCTTCGTTACGACAAAGAAAAAAACAGGAAATATTGTGATTTTTGTCATCAGGCTGGTCCAACTTCGGCTGGCAAAACTGATTTTGTTGATGGTAGTAATAAATTTAAACGTGAAAATATCCTTGCTCATAGTAAAAGTCTTCGACACGGCAAGTGCCGTGACTTTATCCTTAATAAAAAAGGCAAAAAAATTGATTGAAAGCTCTCAGATAGCCAAGAAATTTCTGGAGGCAGAAATCAACACAAACGAAAGGGATTTGACAGATTTAAAAATTAAATTTAACACGGTTTATTGGATAGGGAAGGAAGAAATGGCCTTCACAAACCTTTACTCTTACTACAGTATAAAAATGGGCTGTGTCACCTGCATACAGTAATGATGTTAGGTGTGGTGAAACGATGTCTACTATTGCAAGCACAATCAGAGATGAGACATTAGAATCTATCAGTGAGTCACATTATGTGGCAGTTATGATTGATGGTGTCACTGACAGCTCTGTGTCAGAAAATGAAGCAGTCTATGTTAGCTAATAATGGCAAACCAGAAAATAAACTTATTGAAATTACTGCCATTGAACACAGCCATGCTGAAGGCATTATCTCTGCTACTAAATCTGCTCTTTCAAAAATGGGGATCCGTGATGATGAAATGTCATCAAGAATTGTTGGGTTTTGTGCAGATGGTTGGTTGGTTGGTTGTTTTTGTTTTACGGCATATCAACCCTTTTTGGGTTATTTAATGCCGAGTCCAAAGATTTTGAAGAAAAATTTTTTTGATAGAATATATTTGTTGTTTTCACATCGGTTTCTATTTAACCCATAGTTGGGACCCTAACAGGTACTACCACTCCGGGTCAGAGTGGACCTGGGAGCAATGGTAATTAAAGGGTGGCTCCACACTCCCCAAAGCCCACAAGCTGGGGCCTCACCACTGGATATAGTTTAAGGTCATATCCAGGACCCCCATTGAGGGACTTTTACACTCTGCAGGGGGGCAGTCAGTGTATTCTAATGCCCCACCGACAGGGCCTGTGCAGATGGTGCAAATGTGAATACCGGACAGAGGAATGCTGTTGTGTCACTGTTGAGGAAGGAAGTTCCTCATCTGATTGACTTTCACTGTATGGCACACAGGCTTGAATTAGCTCTGTTGAAGCTACGAAAACAGTGTCCTATCATGCAGTCTGTCAATGAATGTCTACATTTGATATGGAAGACATACCACTTCAGCCCAAAGAGCAAAAGAGAGCTAAAAATCATTGGAGAAGAACTTGAAGCAAGAATTTACTCACCAGCACCAGTGACGGGTACCAGATGGGTTCCCCATGTAGACAGGGCAATGAGAGTTATTTTACAAGGAAAAAAAGATGGTCATTTGGCTGAGGATCATGGTCAGTATGCAGCAGTCTTCACTCATATGGAAAATCTTGCAGCAACATCACCAAACGCAGATATTGTTGGTAGAGCTAGGAAAGTACAAAAGCAGTCGAAAGACCTTGTATTCACCGCATTTTGCCATTTTGTATCCGACCTGTTTGGTGAGCTAGCTTTACTCGGTCTAAAACTACAGGCAAACAATCTGATTCTTCCTGTAGCAGTTGGATCGATTAACGATTGTATGGAAGCTATTACAAGTATGAAGGAGGAATACATTCCTCGGGGAATGTATGAAAAGTTTATGAATTGCATTGAAGATCAACAGTTTTCAAATTTGCAGGATAATCCTAAATTTCAAGGAGTTGAAATGACGTGAAGTCCTATTTGTGTGGCCAAAGAAAAACTGAAGAAACATGTTGGCTCTACAGTAGACCTTATATTGAAAGAACTGGAGTCAAGGTTCAAAACTCTGTTGGGAGCAAACACAAGTGTAGATGCTCAAGCTGTGGTGAAAAGCTTCAAGGTATTTAATCATGATACATGGCCAGAAGGTAAAAGAGAACTTCTCCATTTTGGAAATCACGAAATATGGACTAATCAAATTGCCAAATTCCATTCAGGAACTAGATAACTTTCGGATTACAATCCGATTGTTATCCACAGTGATCTCACTCAAAGACAGAATTTTCATTGATCATGTGTGACGTCACAACCAAAGCGAAAAAAGCTGTCCAGACAAGATTTGCAGTGATCCGATAAACCGAAATATCTTGATGAAGTAGAAGCATTGCAGGACAGTACAAAATATGATATATCTCAAAAAATAAGAACAAGACATTATAAAAACTGCTAAATTCTGCAACTGGTAAAACCAAACAGGAAAATTTTTTTTTTTGGACTTAAGGAGTCGGAGTCGGATAAAAAATTCCGACTCGGACTCTTAGTACTTTTAGAAATCCGACTCCGACTCCAGCTAAAACCTCTGACTTCCTCCGACTCCGCAACCCTGGTGTTTATAATACGCTGGGGCACGTCGTAAAAATTTACCAAATAAAATAAATAAAGGTATTACTGCAGTCGCTAAGTCGGGTTTCGTTTAATCATCCTCAACTACACCCTACCGGAAAAAAAAATAAAGTAAAAAGATTCTTCTTTTTAGGCGATTATAATAATTTTGCGGAGGAAAGAATAAAAAAAAAAAAAGAAACATTTAAGAGTAGGGGATGACCAATTATCGACCATTCTAGCTTTTTAGAGCAGTTAACCATTTCATTTACCGTTAAATATGCACAGAAATGCATATTGTATCAAAGAAATTTCGGTATTTTTTTTTTTTTTTACGACCTGCCTCAGCGTATTATAAACACCCCAATTCCCCATGTTAAGAACGGTTTTCGGAATAAACAACCTCAAACCTCTCCATGCTAAGAACGGCTTTCGATGTTGGGGGGGGGGGTATTCCGAAAGCCGTTCTTAACATGGGGAGGTTGGGTGTGTTTATTCCGCCTGGGGTAGGTCGTAAAAGAACACCAACATTTCTTTA
>NC_136527.1:111052650-111085150 GCF_053919585.1 Euprymna scolopes | reverse complement strand
TGACAAAAGTTTTGTCCTTTAAAAAAAGTCTCCTCATCAGCAAAAAATAGAGAGGGGGGGGGAGAAGTTAAGGACACCAAAATAAACCTAGCATTTTAGTCGTGAGTAAAGAAAGCAGACATGCCTGGAAATATTTTAGAATAAAATAAAGGAAAATTAAGTTGATACCTACCGAGCTTAATTAGATATCTAAGTAGAGTGGACACTGTTTTCTTTCAAAAGTATTAATACATTTACTGATACATTAAAATAAACTATGCTCTTTAGATTCCAGGTCTAATTCCTTCTAAATATATATATATATATATATATATATATATATATATATATATATATATATAGAGAGAGAGAGAGAGAGAAAATAAAAAAGGAACAAACCGTATTATGTGTTCACCAACGTTTCGTCTTTATTTCGAGACTTCCTCTGGGTGAAATAAAGACGAAACGTTGGTGAACACATAATACGGTTTGTTCCTTTTTTATTTTCTCTATTTTGTCGGAATACTATTTCCATTATTTTCATCATATATATATATATATATATTAAAACTTTAATTAAAATCCTAAATACTATTTTTAAAAATAGCACGGATCAGTAAGTGCATGCATGACTGCATGAGTATCATTATGCACTTACTGATCCATGCTGAGATAATAACGTTATTATTTTTTAAAAAATTTTTAAAAAGCCATTCTTAACATGGGGAGGGGAGGGTGTTTTGTACTTATTCTATACTTTAACTGCCGAACTGGACTTGTTTTGGTGCTTGGAATACTTAAAAAAAAAAAAAAAAAGAATACTCCCAAATGACCCGCTTGAAGACAGGGATGATTCTACATGTAAAAAATAAGTTGTTTCATAGTAAATGTCCAAATATTACCGAAAAATATTTAATTCTAAACAATGTGACCGAAATAAAAATGAAACAAATATTTATTTTATTTTTTTTTTTACTTATTTTAGTACTTATGCAGAGAAGTTACCATGCTGAAAGAATGACATTTAGAAAACCGTTCTTAACATGGGGAGAGTGGGGTGTTTTGTATCTAATCTGTACTTTCACCTAACAATTCAATAATAATAATAAAAAAAAAAAACGAGATATCGTAAAACTTGAAAATAATATTTTTTAAATTAGCACGGTACCTTTTCTGCATAAGCACCATTATTATATATATATATATATTTTTTTAAATTATTTTAGTACTTATGCAGAGAAGTTATCGTGCTGAAAGAATAACGTTATTATTTAGAAAACCGATCTTAACATAGGGAGGGTGGGGGTGTTTTGTATCTAATTTGTACTTTCACCTAACAATTTAATAATAAAAAAGGAGATATCGTAAAACTTGAAAATAATTTTTTTTTTTTTTTAAATTAGCACGGTACCTTTTCTGCATAAGCACCATTATTATATATATATATTTTTTTTAATTATTAAAGATTAAAAAAAAAACAAATATTCGCATATTTTATTAAGAAAAAAAGGGGAGAAAAAAAAACATAAATGACTTCCATTATGTTTACACGAGAAAACAGAATTCTTATTTACCTTGTCTGTCCACGTGGGATGAATGTGACAATTAATGGCTGCTAACGAATTACCTAGACAGAGTTCCTCATTCTAGGCTTTTCTCCGCCTCTGGCTGGTGATAGAACAGATACTACACTTCGAGTTATCTATTTGTGCAAAAAGGAAACAAATATTTTTTTTCCTTCTTTAAAAATTAGCCATAACAACGATTGGCGATAAAGAGCGGGAATTTAGGATTTAACAAGGGCAGATAACTCTGATAAAAAAAAAAAAAGAATCTTTTTTTATTTATTCAAAATGGCGCCTTTTGAAGAGCCTAAACGACGTGTATATATATATATATTACGAAGGTTACGCTTTGAGTCGCCGTCAATTGAAAACGTTAAAAATAAAAATTTTAAAAAAATTATGAAAAGTGTTCAACGTTTTGTTGTTTACTAAGATAGAGTCGATATATCGATTTAAAAAAATATATATGTCGTTTTAAGCAAAAACAACAGTGTTTTATTACAGAGTGCCTTAAAAAATGTATTTTAGAGAAAAAAACATGATTACATACTTATGTGTTACTGTTATGCCTAAATTAGTATAATGGTACTTGTACAGTTTAATCAAGACATTAAAAAATGTAAATATCGAAAAAAAGGTTATATTGCACGTATCCGTTATGGAACGAAGTTATCTGGAAAAAAAATTCACTTAATTTCATCAAGTAGTTTTTTTTGTTGTTGTTGTTACAGCGAAAAAAAAAGCAAAACAATGTTATAATACCAAGCAAAAAAAAAAAATTTTAAGAAGAAAAGCTAGTTATTAAAGATGGGGAGGGAGTGTCAGCGCTTTAACTGGAGTTATCTCCCCGTGGCGTGCTCCATAAATTTCATGATGGCTGACTTCAACGCACTCTCATAAAAAACGTGTTTTTCCGCTGTAAAAAGAAAAAGAAAAAAAAAAAAAACTACACGATCAAATTAAGTGAAATTTTTTTTCCGGAGATCTTTCTTCAGTCCAAAACGGATATGTTACAATTTAAACTTTTTTCGATATTTTCATTTTTTTTTTTTTTTTTTTAATGTCTTGATTAAACTGTACAAGTACAGTTTGCTAAGATAGAGTCGATATATCGATTTTAAAAAAAATACATGTCGTTTTAAGCAAAAACAACAGTTCGATTTTATAGTGTGCTTTAAAAAATGCATTTTAGAAAAAAAAAAACATTATTACTTATTTACGTGTTATGCCGAAATTAGTATAGATTCCAAAAATTATGAAAAATGATCCAGTAAAAAATAATTATAAGTAAAAACAATTTTTTCAAAGTTGCAATTTCACTCTAAATTAACCCTTAAGGGCTTTAAATCAGGGATAGATAATTGTAGTCACGGCCCAAATGTGAACGAAAAACCGAGTTTTTTTGTTTTTTTAACGAATTAAATCTATTATTCTAGAGCACCCACCACCCAACCCCCGAATTTTATCGGTAAACTGGAAGAAAGAGAAAGCCTGTTTCCTCCTTTTAACTATAGGTGGCGTTACTGTCTGTCCACCCAGTTATGGAAGCACAAATGTATATAATGGCACCCTTGAAATAAAAGTAAGTGTTTTTGTTATATTTTAATTTTAAACGTGTTTTTGTTTTTTGCAAACATATTTACGTTTGTTTTTGGTTTGTTTGTTTGTTTGTTTGTTTTTGCAAACATATTTAAATTTTTTTTTGTTTTTGTTTTTTCAAACATATTTACGTTTTTTTTGTGTGGGCTCTTTCTTTGATCACGCGCATATATATATATATATATATATATATATATATATATATATATATATATATATATATACTCGCGTAAAAGGTGAAATAAGTGCAGAAAAAGGTGGGTCCATAAAAAAAAAAGATAAAAGAAAAAAAGTTGATTTTTTTTTTTTAATTTTTAGAGCGTAAAAAATTCTTGCGGAAAAACGGTTGTACCCATGAATATGTTTAAAAGAAAAATATAGCAAAAACATTTAGTTTATGTTTGCAAAATAAAACGTAAATGTTTGAAAATAAACAAGCAACAAAACGTAAATGTTACATATGTTTGCAAAAAAAAAAATAAAACTTAAATATGTTTGCAAAAAAAAAAAATAAAACTTAAATATGTTTGCAAAAAAAAAAATAAAACTTACATATGTTTGCAAAAAAAAAAATAAAACTTACATGTGTTTGCAAAAAAAAAAATAAAACTTAAATATGTTTGCAAAAAAAAAAAATAAAACTTACATGTGTTTGCAAAAAAAAAAATAAAACTTAAATATGTTTGCAAAAAAAAAAATAAAACTTACATATGTTTGCAAAAAAAAAAATAAAACTTAAATATGTTTGCAAAAAAAAAATAAAACTTAAATATGTTTGCAAAAAAAAAATAAAACTTACATATGTTTGCAAAAAAAAAAATAAAACTTACATGTGTTTGCAAAAAAAAAAAAAAAACTTAAATATGTTTGCAAAAAAAAAAAATAAAACTTACATGTGTTTGCAAAAAAAAAAAATAAAACTTACATGTGTTTGCAAAAAAAAAAATAAAACTTACATGTGTTTGCAAAAAAAAAAAATAAAACTTAAATATGTTTGCAAAAAAAAAAAATAAAACTTACATGTGTTTGCAAAAAAAAAAAATAAAACTTACATGTGTTTGCAAAAAAAAAAATAAAACTTACATGTGTTTGCAAAAAAAAAAATAAAACTTAAATATGTTTGCAAAAAAAAAAAATAAAACTTACATGTGTTTGCAAAAAAAAAAAATAAAACTTACATGTGTTTGCAAAAAAAAAAATAAAACTTACATGTGTTTGCAAAAAAAAAAAATAAAACTTACATGTGTTTGCAAAAAAAAAAAATAAAACTTACATGTGTTTGCAAAAAAAAAAATAAAACTTACATGTGTTTGCAAAAAAAAAAAATAAAACTTAAATATGTTTGCAAAAAAAAAAAATAAAACTTACATATGTTTGCAAAAAAAAAATAAAACTTACATGTGTTTGCAAAAAAAAAAATAAAACTTAAATATGTTTGCAAAAAAAAAAATAAAACTTACATGTGTTTGCAAAAAAAAAAAATAAAACTTACATGTGTTTGCAAAAAAAAAAATAAAACTTAAATATGTTTGCAAAAAAAAAAATAAAACTTACATATGTTTGCAAAAAAAAAAAATAAAACTTACATGTGTTTGCAAAAAAAAAAAATAAAACTTAAATATGTTTGCAAAAAAAAAATAAAACTTACATATGTTTGCAAAAAAAAAAAATAAAACTTACATATGTTTGCAAAAAAAAAAAAACTTAAATATGTTTGCAAAAAAAAAAAATAAAACTTAAATATGTTTGCAAAAACACAAAAACACTTAAATATGTTTGCAAAAAAAAAATAAAACTTACATATGTTTGCAAAAAAAAAAATAAAACTTACATATGTTTGCAAAAAAAAAAAATAAAACTTACATGTGTTTGCAAAAAAAAAAATAAAACTTAAATATGTTTGCAAAAAAAAAAAATAAAACTTACATATGTTTGCAAAAAAAAAAAATAAAACTTACATGTGTTTGCAAAAAAAAAAATAAAACTTAAATATGTTTGCAAAAAAAAAAAAAAAACTTACATATGTTTGCAAAAAAAAAAAATAAAACTTACATATGTTTGCAAAAAAAAAAAAACTTAAATATGTTTGCAAAAAAAAAAAATAAAACTTAAATATGTTTGCAAAAACACAAAAACACTTAAATATGTTTGCAAAAAAAAAATAAAACTTACATATGTTTGCAAAAAAAAAAATAAAACTTACATATGTTTGCAAAAAAAAAAAAATAAAACTTACATATGTTTGCAAAAAAACAAAAAACTTAAATATGTTTGCAAAAAAAAATAAAACTTAGATATGTTTGCAAAAAAAAAAAATAAAACTTAAATATGTTTGCAAAAACACAAAAACACTTAAATATGTTTGCAAAAAAAAAAATAAAACGTAAATATGTTTGCAAAAAGAAAAAATAAAACTTAAATATGTTTGCAAAAAAAAAAAATAAAACTTACATATGTTTGCAAAAAAAAAAAACTTAAATATGTTTGCAAAAAAAAATAAAACTTAAATATGTTTGCAAAAAAAAAAAATAAAACTTAAATATGTTTGCAAAAAAACAAAAAAACTTAAATATGTTTGCAAAAAAAAAAATAAAACGTAAATATGTTTGCAAAAAGAAAAAATAAAACTTACATATGTTTGCAAAAATAAAAACTTAAATATGTTTGCAAAAACAAAAAAAAACGTAAATATGTTTGCAAAAAAAAAAAACTTAAATATGTTTGCAAAAAAAAAACTTTAATATGTTTGCAAAAAAAAAAAAAAACGTAAATATGTTTGCAAAAAAAAAACAAAAAAAAACATGTTTAAAATTAAAATATAACAAAAACATTTATTTTTATTTCAAGGGTGCCATTATATACATTTTGTGCTTCCATAACTGGGTCGACAGACAGTAACGCCACCTATAGTCAAACAGAGGAAACAGGCTCTCTCTTTCTTCCAGATTATCATTTTATCATATGAAAAGCAGAATAATATAAAACCTTTTCTACTATTTTTAATAGAATAGAATTTTAATTTAAAATTGTTCCAAAAAAAGAAAAAAAAAAAAACACACCATTCACCACTATTTTTATCTCTATCGTCAAAACATTAAAATATTTTTTAAAAGGTTTTTGAGCCAAATAATTTTTTTTTTTTTCGTCTAAATAAGATTTTGGATGATTTACTATAAGAATATGCAAAAAATATTATAATATAAGTACCTTAACGTTCACAGGGAACATGAGTTGGAACAGATACATCGAGAGCATTACCAAGGCTACTACGAAGAAGGTGGATTGTATTTAGTGCTTAGCCCCGGCCCTGGCATTATCTACTGCTAGAGCCTCATTTGGGGTCCAAGACACTTAGGTATGGATCCGGTAGGGGCAAGTGGGGTTCGAGGGTCATTGCTAACGATGATAGGTCTTTAAAAGACTTTATTAAATTTCCCTACACTAAGGCACTATCGCCATAATACCACATTCTTACCATGGAGTTTAACTACTTAAAATCTCCCCAGCGTATGTTTCAGCTTTATTTACAAGTACAAATTCTGAAAAAACAATTATTCACAATTTAACAAAACAAAAATTATATGTACAAACAAAGTTTTTTTTTTTTTTTTTTTTTTATAAATTAAATGAGGAATGAGATGATGGGGAGTGGGGCAAGCTAAGATACACCCAAAAAGAAAGAAAAAGAAAGCAACTAAACAAAATGCCTATGGGGGTGGGTTAATAAAAGATCCTCCCAACCTACTTCTAAATATGGAGCGCCCACTGTTTTCCGGTCCCAAAGGTTGAAAGCAAGCAGGTCGTTCCCTAGTGGGGAGTGGGGGACCTAGGGACAATATTTCGAAAGCACATTAGATAGGGATGGGTAAAACAGGAATGAACGGCGTCTTCCAAGATAAATGTACGTATAGGGACAACAGACCGGGGACAAAACAAAGGGTGAACTAGGCATCATTAGAAAGCTCTCCTAGTGCCGATGAAAAAATAAAATCGGAGACGGGATCAACTTTCATACTTGCTCTAGTCTAGTATCTAATAAAGAATTTTCCACTCGAAGTGGTTAAAACCTAACTAACCATACTCTATTTAAACTTTGCTCGGGGCTGGGTTCCGTAGAACCTTAGCACCGCATGACCAATACGACTAGGGTGGGAAAACAAAATTAAACCTAGCGCCTCGTCGGATGCACAAGCTAGTGTTGTGCACCCATCTTTTTTTTTTTTTACAGTCACCACTTATCAAGGCCCAGAAGCCACTCAGGGATAAGGGTTATTGCAAGTACATTACGTTAGTGTGGAGATTTGATGAAGTGTTTACTTAAGGGGGCGGTTCATTAGGAATTTGTTAACGTTGGACTTGAACACATCCAAGTTGTAGTCCGGTGGGAAGCAGGCAGACGGAACAGAGTTCCACAGGCGTGCAGTTCTAAGAAAGAAGCTTTGTTCATGGAATCCGCTTTTGATTTAGGCACAGATAAAGAGTGGGGGAAACTTTTGACAGTGGTTTCAACTAGACGGGTGTTTTTCGTGAAAGATTGGTGAGGGGGGACCAGAGATTGGAGTTCAGACGAGCACCTGCCATGGAAATAACGATAAAACAAGGATAGGCTCGCAACGTCTCTTCTGTGGGAGAGAGGTTGCAGGGTAGAGAAAAGGGCATCCCCCACTAAGCCACGAAGTCTATGCAATGTAATCTTTTCCAATCGCATCTGATCTTCACTTTAAGTTGATGCTTAAAGTAAGTGACCAGACCCCGATCCGAAATAGATTCAACTCCATAGACAATTTTAAGACGTGTGATCCACGTCACTAACCTAGCTACAGCTAGGATCGTGAGAAACACCAACAATTTCTCCCCAACAAACGGCGGGTCCATGTTGTCGACAACGTACGCTAAATCAAGTGGTACCAATCACTCGGGGTTGATGCGAGCTGTTACCTCTCCGACGTATTTCCAGAACTCCGCTGCAAAGAAAAAAGACATGATCTCTGGTTTCATCCTCGTCCTCCTCACAGCAGGGGCAAAACGGAATGTATTTATCCCTTCTGCAGTCCCTGGCAAGCACGCCAAAAAGTGGCAGCACATTCCGGACAAGCCTCCATGTTATTGAGACCTCTGAATTATTTCAAAAACTTCTGGCTGGTGCCCAATTCCACTGAGAGAGGACCTCCTCCCTTGACATGTGCAGCCGCTCAAGCAGCGGATCTTCTGCGGTCCCCACCACTAAATTCTGATATAGCCTCCTCCTAGGCCGTGCAAGGTAACTGGACCCCGGTAATGCCATAAGGGTGGCTCTGCATTCGGAGAGGAACCGCGATTCCCGGACAGGTCTTTTGCAACCTTTAGCGGCAGGGGCAGATATGAGTTGTGGAAAAGCTCGCTCCACAACTGCTACCCAATGCAATTCCTCAAGCAGTGTCCAACTCAGGAACGCCAATATTTCGGCATACTTGTGACTTAATAAGTCAGGCATTCCCAAGCCTCCCTCGCTGAGTTTCTGTGTACAGACCTGTCTACGGACATACAGCTTTCCTCCTTTCCAAAGAAGTTTGAAAAGGAGTTGCTCTAAAGACTTACAACGGTCCGCAGGCAGGGGAAGTACTGACAAGAGGTAAAGGATCAACAGAAAGACGCACTACCCTTCAGGGATAAGCCCCTGCAAATTCAAGTCCTTACTGACAACTCGACCTTCGTCTGTACTTCTGACCAATTTTTGTCCAGCTGGAGTCCAGGCCCAAACCACACACCACGAATCTTTAACGGGCCATCCGTTCAGCCGAGCTCACCTGGAAGCGAGTTTACCCCGGTCCAGGCGCCCAATTGCAGGCCAACGGACTTGCTGCGATTGACTTCTTCATACTAAGCAACCGCCTCCATCACCACTTTAATATCGATCCTTCGTCCAACAAAAACGGTGACATCATCAGCGTACGTGAACACCCTGGCAAATTTGCCGCCAGGTAGAGCTATCCCGCGCAGGACTGGTCTCGTCGTCTCGTCCCTTAACTTACGAAGGAAGGGCTCCAATGCCAGGACATACAACAGAGGCGACAGCAGACAACCCTGGCGCATCGACCGAGAGACCCCAAAGGACTCTGACAACCTATCATTTACTTGTACCGCTACCACAGGATTACAATACAGAACGGAAATCTACTTGCGGAAGTCCGGACCAAAGCTGGCGGTCTCCATAACAGATTCCAAGAAACCATGGTCGACCCTATCGAACGCTTTGGACTGATCTAAATTGATCAGCACAGCACCTGTGTCGTCTTTTATCCCCTCTATGATCGTGTGCACCAGGTGCAAGTTGTTTTGAATCGATCTCCCCTTCACTAACTTAACTAATGCTATCTCTAGGGGATCCCCACCAGCCACCACCCGGGTCAGCCTATCATCTAATTGTGTTTTCATTCACGCCCTAGTTAAAGTGAGGTTTTGGCTATATTGGACGCAAAAACGCCTAATAGTGGCCTAAGATTAACCCACCAGCTCCTCCTGGTAACCGCCCCCCCACTAACTCCTGCTGAATTAGTGTTGTCAGCTGTTCCCAGAAGTCGTTCATCTCCAGTAAGGAGGCGTTCAACTTCCAGTAGCCAACCTAGGCCTCTTACCTACTCTTAAACAGGCCATTACTAATTTGTGGTCCGAATGACCTAGCCAGTGGAACGTGGGACAAGATAAAAAAATCTATGTCACCTCTTCTAGCTAACATCCTATCCAAGTAGGTGCTTGAACAGGAGGCCACACTTTTTTGCCACATCCACATCTCCCTTCCCGCGTGATTCAGACGGAACGTGTCGACAAGATCGCACAAGGCTATCAGGTCAGACAGGCTGCTTCCACACCTCTCTGACCCTCTATCCCCACTGACCTTATCTATCTTGGGGTCCAGAATGGCACCTCCACCTGCCAAAAAAAGGAAACCCTCTCCCCAGTGATATTGGGCGCATAAACAGCCAAAATCTGGAACTTACCGCTTTTAACGGCAACATCGACCACGACCAGCCTCCCATGAGTGTCCACGTGAACTACAGTAACTGCCACGGCTAGGATGGGACTCACTAGCACAAAAAGCCCACGGCTATGAGAATTGCCATATGCTGAGTAAACGTCAAAGTTGCTTACCAGCATATCGCAATCCCTGGGCCCAACAAAGTGGGTCTCCTGCATTGCAACTATATCTACCTCAAGCACTCGAGCAGCCTTGCTTCAGGATCTCATGCCCCTCGCATTTAAACTAGCTAGGTTTAAGGTTGCCATTATTCTCTAACTAGTAGTATTCGTCAAGTAAAGGTCTAAAATCCTCAGGGACGGGGACGCGAAAGGCCTGCCCAATACTGCCAGTCAACAACTCTGTTGTGTACTGACAGTTCCGTGCAAGACCCCCAACGTCAGTGCTTTATACATTTTATGGATGAACGTAAAGAGGGACCCTCCTTTTACACTTGGTCCCTAATCATTCGCCTTTACCTGTAACCCCTTCTTCTTTCATACAAAGGTGATCATCATAGGTACCTCGGGAAAATTTGTTGGGTTCTGGTCTTCTTTTTGTCCACGTGAGTGAGATTTGCTAGCTGCCTTAGGTATCGTTTCTGCCTGGCGTTTAGCTCCGCTTGCGTGTCACAGCCATCTGCCTCGCAGATTCGTTTTCTGGGCAAAAAAGGCGACTTCCTAGTCTTCTCCGTTCGGATTTTCTGTGGAGCAGGTGTGGGTTCGACCTCCATAACTTTCTCCACTTCCTCCTCCTCTTTTCCTTTTTCCTGTTTTTCTTCGTGTTTTTCTTCTGCTTCCTCTTCGTCCTACTCTTCTGGCTCTTCTGGTGGGGTGTTGAAAAGGGAGAAGTTTGCTCGCCTCTCTGTGATGGGGATTGGGGTGTGGGGTGAGCAATAGAGTCGTCTTTTACTTTCGACTTTTTATCTCTCTTCGACTTTTCCTTGACTTCCTCGGAAGAATCCTCTTCTGTCTCTGAGGAGGGCTGTGGGTGTTTTCTCTTTAATCCCGATTTTTCCTCCTCCATCTTCTCTACCTCTTCCCCTCTTCTGGTGGCAGTGGCCTTCCTTCGACTTGCCATCGTACTCCAACTTGTCTCGGTTTTCTCCATGAAATCTGCCTGCTTCTCCTGCATCTTTTCTATGGTCGTTGCAGTTTCCTTGGGAGGAGGCTCTGCTACTTGAACTTTCTTTGGGCACACCTTTGCCACGTGACCTGGCAGGTGGCAATGCCAACAATGTGGCTTCCTCCCCTCCATTATTATGGACATCATCCAGGTTTCACATGTCAGCTGCGAGAATATTTCACTATACTGTGAGAGTATTGCACCTATATGCTCCGCACTGACACAGCATGGGACGCCAAGCACCGACAATCATTAAATCATTTCTCTCCGATAGGCTCATAAGAGTAGTGGTCGATGGACAAAAATCAGAGGCCTGCAGTATTAATGCTGGAGTCCCTCAGGGGTCAATCCTGGGCCCAACTCTCTTCCTGATCTACATCAATGACCTCCCTAAACACATACTTAAATCATTCGTTGACATCTATGCTGATGACACGACCATCTACGGCAACACATCAAAGGCTGTAAATGACAAAGTTCTCTCTGATTCTCTCTCCTCTGATCTCGAGCGCGTGGTTCAGTGGGGAAAGACGTGGCTGGTTACCTTTAATGCATCTAAAACCAAACTCCTATTCTTACATCATCAATGCTCTGATCCCCAGCTGGCATCAATTGGGATGGATGGCTCTCTTCTGGGAGAGGCCCCATGTTTTGACAAGCTTCTGGGTTTGACCTTTACTCCTGATCTGAAATGGAACACGTACATCAAGTCTGTTGTCAAGGTCACTGGAAAGATGGTGGGATCCTTCTACCGCTCCAGAAGATATCTCACTACTGATGCAATTCTCTATCTATATAAAAGCCAAGTACGTCCAAGGATAGAATACTGCTGCCATATCTGGGCAGGAGCTGCTAAAAACAGCCTATCCTACCTTGACAGAGTACAAAATAGACTTCGTGGCTTAGTGGGGGATGCCCTTTTCTCTACCCTGCAACCTCTCTCCCACAGAAGAGACGTTGCGAGCCTATCCTTGTTTTATCGTTATTTTCATGGCAGGTGCTCGTCTGAACTCCAATCTCTGGTCCCCCCTCGCCAATCTTTCACGAAAAACACCCGTCTAGCTGAATCCACTGTCAAACAACTGCCTACAACTTGAATGTCTTCAAGTCCAGCATTAACAAATTCCTAATGAACCGCCCCCTTAAGTAAACACTTCATCAAATCTCCACACTAACGTAATGTAATTTTGCAAAAGAGAAAGCCAGTATACTGCCGGAACAGATGGTATTTATTTGCTCCCCCACTGAGCAAATTAGGCACAAGGCCGTTTTTAATGTGAGGTAAAAACCAGCTCCCCTAAAAGTAGGCAAAAAGGGGGCACTCTGGTTACCAAAAATAATAATTGTCCCAGTATAGAGGGTGTCCCCTCCATTGACTGGTACAAATTATCTTAAGTGCAGCATCTGCCGGAACAGATGGTATTTATTTGCTCCCCCACCGAGCAAATTAGGCACAAGGCCAATTTTTAATGTGAGGAGTGAAGGGAGGGGGAAGGGAAAAAGGGGACCAGCTCCCGAGAGGTGGGAAATGGGAGCTGGTTAAAGGTCAGGCATGTGGGGTTGCCCCCACATCTGGTCTTTGCTAGTCATAGCTAGTCATAGCTAGTCATAGCTTGCAGTATCTGCCGGAACAGATACTACACTTTGATCTTTGTCAAAAGGGGCCTCCCGAGCGAGGGAGGTGGGCCAAATACAAAGAAGGTGGGTTTTGTATTTGCTTTGCTTCCCCACTGAGCAAATTAGGCACAAGGCCCTTTTTTAATGTGGTGAGTGAGGGGGAGGGGGAAGGGAAAAGGGGACCAGCTCCCGAGAGGTGGGAAATGGGAGCTGGATAGGAACTGTTGGTATGAAGGGTTGCCCCTACATTGACCAAGGTCTGATATGTGGGGTTACCTCCACATATGGTCTTTGCTTGCTGTTCCGGCAGATACTACACTTTGATCTTGGCCCAAAGGCCACAAAGGTCCCCCTCCTGAGAGAGGGGATATTGTACAAACAAAGAAGGTGGATGGTATTTATTTGCTCCCCCCACCGAGCAAATTAGGCACAAGGCCGATTTTTAATGTGAGGAGTGAAGGGGAGGGGAAGGGAAAAGGGGACCAGCTCCCGTGTGGTGGGAAATGGGAGCTGGATAGTGATTTGCCAGCTGGCCCATGTAGGGTTGCCCCTACATGGACCAGAAGATTGCCACAAGGGCAATGGTCTTTGCTTGCAGCATCTGCCGGAACAGACACTACACTTTGATCTTGGCCCGAAGGCCACAAAAGTCCTCCCCTGCGGGGGAGGTGGATTCTTTCTACTGGCCTAGAAAGTTACTTATGCTTGAAGTATCCTGTACCTCTATAAGGCCACCATTCGCCCATGTATGGAGAACTGTTGTCGCATTTGGGCTGGTGCATCTGCTACTAGTCTCTCACTCCTAGACGGGGTTCAAAAGAGAGTCGCCAACCTGATTGGTCCGGAACTGTCATCTTAGCTTCAGCCTCTGTCCCATCGACGAAATGTTACATCAGATTGGCAACTCTCTTTTAAATCTTGTCTAGGAGTGAGCGACTAGTAGCAGCTGCACCAGCCCAAATATGACGACAATACTCCATACATGGCCGAATATTGGCCTTATAGAAGTACAGGATACTTTCGGGCGTGATTAGCTTTCTAGCACGGTAGAGAGAACCTACCTTCTTCGCAGCGTTCCTGGAAATACTCTCAATGTAATTTTTCTAACTCATGTTTCATGTGAACGTTAGGCCGAGGAGTTTAAAAGATGTATTTTCAGATAAAGAGTCTTCAATCATTGCTATTGGTGGTAAAGAAGGTTTCTTGTAATTATTGAAGGAAACAAGTTTAGTCTTGGCAGCATTGAATGTGAGCATCCATTTATGTCCCCATTCCACTACAGATCGGAGGTCATCTCTAGTGTTTCTGCCATTTCTTTAGATATGTGTTCATTTGTTTTCCTGTCGTGTCTGTTATAGAGCGTGGTGTCATCAACATACATTAAGATAGTAACTGCTAATTTTACTGAACATTTGTTAACTGTCTGGCCACTATTATGGCTTTTTGCCTTTATTAAATAAAATTACAAAAATAGGAAGTACAATTTCCAATTCTGAAATGAATATAATTGAACAATTAGATAAGAAAAAATTAAAGTGCAAACCAACTACATGGGTTTTTTTCCAGACCGAATATAACTATGTATGGTATGATCACAGAATTCGGCTAACTCTTTCTTTTGTGCCTCACTAGCTATTTCCTGCATAAGCACTTCGTTTTCCACTCTATCCTCAGTTTGTTGTTTATTTAGGTCCTTTACTGCGTCACACAGACCTTGTGGGAGGTCACCCTCTCCCATCCTTTTCATCTTTTCTTTCACGCTATCAACGTCTTCAGTCAGATTGTTAACTTTGGTTTCCAGATTCATCGTGTTCAATAAGAACTTGCTTGCTAGAGTGTTTGGGGCAGTAGAAGTGTACTGTTGCAAGGGGTTTGTTGTTGTCTTTCATTATGGCCTGAGATAAGGCGTCATCGATGCTAACACATGCTGCATGGTACCACTGACCGCACAACTCGCATCTAACTGCTTTGTCTCTTTTTTTAGTTTTCTTGTTGCATGTACTGCAAGTTGTATCACTTCCGCTCGCCGACCCTCTACAGCTACCGCCACTAGCACCTGCTGGTGTTGAATTGGCCATAATGAAAGGTTTGCAAAAGTCACCCACTCAAAAGTCCGCCACTTCAATATAACTATATTCCAGTCCTTTAAGAAACGAAAAGAGTCTCTAGTTCTTTTGGGCTTCCTGACCATTCATGAGCAGGTAACAGGAAAGCAGCCCCTAAAAAAAAAAAAGACTGTTTTTTTTCTAACCAAGAACTTTTACTTATCTCCTTCAAAACATTCAATTACCCCAGTCGAAGGATTTTTCTTGATTATTTCAATAGATAAAAAAAAAAAAAAAAATTCAATTACCTCAGTCGCAGGACTTTTTCTACTTCATCACACACAGAACTTTTAATACCTTAGTTGCAGGACTGTCTTTTTCATTACACGAAAAAAGACTTTTTAATACCGCAGTCACAGAACTGTCTCCTTCATTACATAAAAAAAAATATTTAATTACCTCAGTCACAGGAAGAGACAAAGAAAATAATCCTGTCTCTTCTGTCAATTATTTACAATTTAAAAAAAAAAAAAAAATTTGTATTTAATTTATTTGTCTCAGTCATCTTTGCTTGATTGTTCAACTCCATTTTTACACTTGATTTTTATTATTATTATTATTTTGAATTTCTGGGACTAAACATCGACACCCGTTAGTCCTGCAACAGATTCATACACACTACCACCTGCGCTAAAGAGCCTCTCACTCTCCAAGATGAAGGTAGTGCACTTAAATATTTTGAAAGCAGTTTACTCAGTAGCGGTAAGGTCTCTTGTGTCTAATTCCACCGCGGAAATGGATCATTACCTCTTGCGAGTAGTTGTAAAGCTATTTTTTTTTTTTTTTTACACAGTGATCACCACTTATCAAGGCCCGGAAGCCACTCAGGGATAAGGGTTAATGCAAGTTCATTACGTTAGTGTGGAGATTTGATGAAGTGTTTACTTAAGGGGGCGGTTCATTAGGAATTTGTTAACATTGGACTTGAAGATATAAGGGATTTACTCCTTTTGTGATTCTTATATTTCTCACCAATCTTTCACGAAAAACACTCGTCTAGCTGAAACCACTGTCAGTAGTAAGTTTCCTCAGTTTTTATCTGTGCCTAAATCAAAGCATAGATCCCATGAACAAAGCTTCTTTCTTAGGAGTGCACGCCTGTGGAACTCTCTTCTGTTTGTCTGTTTCCCGCCTGACTACAACTTGGATGCCTTCAAGTCCAACATAAACAAATTCCTGATGAATCGCCCCCCCCCTTAAGTAAGACACTTTATCAAATCTCCAATACTAATGATTACTACGATACTATCCCATTGATTACTGTACACGTAATAATCCTTATCCTCGAGTGGCTTCTGGGCCTTGATAAGCGGTGACCTCCATGTAAAAAAAAAAAAAAAGTTTCCAGGGTTAACTAAGTTTTCATTTGTTACTGTAGATTCATCAAACAGGCTTGAAAGAGATACGGTTTTAATGATCAAGTTCTTTTGTGCATTTGAGGTTACATTGTGATTGATGTTACGACCATCTACGGCAACACATCAAAGGCCTTAAATGACAAAGTTCTCTCTGATTCTCTCTGCTCTGATCTTGAGCACGTGGTACAGTGGGGGAAGAGGTGGCTGGTCACTTTAAAACTAAGCTTCTATCTTAACATCATCAACGCTCTGATCCACATCTGGCATCAACTGAAATGGATGGCTCTCGTCTTGGGGAGGCTCCATGTTTTGACAAGCTTCTGGGTTTGACCTTTACTCCTGATCTGAAATGGAACAAGTACATCAGGTCTGTTGTCAAGGACGCTGGAAAAATGGTAGGATCCTTCTACCGCTCCAGAAGATATCTCACTACTGATGCAATTCTCTATCTATATAAAAGCCAAGTACGTCCAAGGATGGAGTACTGCTGCCACATCTGGGCAGGAGCTGCTAAAAACAGCCTATCCTGCCTTGACAGAGTACAAAACAGACTTCGTGGTTTTGTGGGGGATGCCCGTTTCTCTTCCCTGCAGCCTCTCCCCATCAGAAGAGACGTTGCGAGCGTGTCGATGTTTTATCGTTATTTCCATGGGAAGTGCTCGTCTGAGCTCCAATCTCTCGTCCCCCCCCCCTCACCAATCTTTCACGAGAAACACCTGTCTGGCTGAAACCACCGTCAATAATTTTCCCCACTCTTTATCTGTGCCTAAATCCAAACGTAGATTCCATGAGCAAAGCTTCTTTCTCAGAAGTGCACGACTGTGGAACTCTCTTGGGGAGGTTCCATGTTTTGACAAGCTTCTTGGTTTGACCTTTACTCCTGATCTGAAATGGAGCACGTACATCAAGTCTGTTGCCCAGGTTGCTGGGAAATGGTAGGATTCTTCTACCACTCCGGAAGATATCTCACCAATCTTTCACAAAAAACACTCGTCTAGCTGAAACCACTGTCAGTTGTAAGTTTTCCTCAGTTTTTATCTGTGCCTAAATCAAAGCATAGATCCACTTTCTTAGAAGTGCACGTCTGTGGAACTCTCTTCTGTTTGTCTGTTTCCCACCTGACTACAACTTGGATGTCTTCAAGTCCAACATAAACAAATTCCTGACAAACCGCCCCCTTAAGTAAGACACTTTATCAAATCCCCAATACTAATGATTACTACGATACTATCCCATTGATTACTGTACATGCAATAATCCTTATTCTCGAGTGGCTTCTGGGCCTTGATAAGCAGTGACCTCCATGTAAAAAAAAAAAAATGTTTCCAGGTTTAACTAAGTTTCCATTTGTTACTGTAGACTTATTCGAAGCTTGAAAGAGATCTTCTTGACCCTCAACAGAGCTGATTCTGCTTAATTATCATCGGTAGAAAGTTTAAAGATGTAGAATCCAATTCTTAATAGTGTTTTCCATGTCATTCTTTTGAAATTTAAATTTGAATCTAGTGATTCTATACAGCTAGATGAAGATGGGAGAGGATGAGGTATGGTCTGGGGGGGGGGCATGCTGACACTTGGTCAAGGAAAAACAGATGTTTATGAGATTTCTGTCCACCAGAGAAGAAATGGTGTCTTTTTCAATGAAAAGCAAATATAAAATCTGATAACAGATGTCCCCTTTTCATGTAAGTATAAAAATGGAGAATTTAGTTTAAAATGAAAATGAAATAGTATAGGCGGAATTCGAACCTTGGTCCTTGCTCCTTTAATTGAAAAAATAATTAGGGCTTGAATTACATTTTTCGAGGAGTTATAAGCTTGAAAAGACAGGGGGTCGAATAATTCACGCCTCTCATTTTGAAATGTCTATTAAAAAGTAAATAATTAATTATATCGGGGAGTTTTATATATCACAAATTGAAGAGAAAAGGTCAATAAATAATATATTCAAATTTAAAACAAAAAAAAAATCGCTTTTTTAGAAATAGTTTAGAAATAGATTACGTGTGAGAATTTAAAAATGTAAAACAAACATTTGTTTAGAATATAGATAAATATTTCAAAGAAAAAAATGTGAACTCTCAAGTTTGTTATGAAATTTTAAATTGAAAGAATGCAGCTTATAAGATAATGTTTTTAACATATTGAATATAGGTTAAAATTCCTTTTGTAGAAATAGGAAAAGTTTTGGACACGTATGTCCAGGGCACGTGAAAGAAGGCACATGTTTTAACATGTGTATGACGTCACGGAAAATAGAAAGTTCTAAGAATAGAGAAAAAACTTTAGAGTTAGACAGTCAGTGAGAAAACTCAGAGAGATTCAGTCGTCTAGGAGCGAGACGTCACTTCAAGAAAAAAATGTGAAACTTTGAATTCTTGATGATGGAATCACGGCCGTGTGAAGAATAAACCATCATGTGTTTTGTAAAGCTCGTCTTGTGTTTATGATTCTTACAAAAAGGTAAAGTTTAATTGTATTATATATTTGTGTTATAAAATGTCTTTTCATACACATCTTGACTTCTCATATTACAATGTCCGAACTGTCTGAACACTATGTCCCTTCACTCAAAGAGCTTTCTTCTTCCATTCAACACAATTAAGGAATGAACATTTAATATATAAGAATCTCTCCTAACATGAACAATCTTTCTAAGTCTCTTACAACAAAAATCTCTCTCTCTGAGTCACATCAACATCTCTCTAAGATAAGCATCTCTCTCTAAGAAAAAGCATCACCTATAATAAGACTCTCTAAGACTATCCTCTCTTAATAAAAACCAATATATAACAGATTCGTGGAACAAGAGATTGTTTTTCTAGTTGGATTTGGTAAAAATTAATTTTAACAGTACAATGACTTGGGTTCAAAAGGGCTGCTGTGGTGTCTGGGAGATGTTGTCATTTGGGTCCACCTGTTGTATTTAACTACCAGACCACCAAGCCAGTGATAAGTTAGTCGGACAGATAAATAAATAAATTGAACCTAGGGAGAGATATGGTCATGAAAGAAGAAGAAGAGGGTCATAAGAAAATAGAAAATGAAAAGAATAAAATAAGGGGACAGAGAAAGGAGCTCATGAGAGAAGAAAAAGAATAAGATAATGGGATAGAGAAAAAAAAAGAGGTTCAGAGAAAAAAAAAGGAAAAGTAATCTTCAATATGAGAGAGGGGAGAAGAGGCCAGTTTTACAAAAACGATTGGCTTTTTAGAGTTAGGGTCCTTTTACTGGCTGGCATCGAGGCGTCCACATTACTCTCACCCCGCCTGGGGGGGGGGCGAACCCCCCACAAGAGTTTAGTTGAAAAGCTCTTGTTCTTAGCTAGGAAATTAATTAGAGGAACTTAAGTATGCAACCTGCATCATGAAGCTTGAATCAAAGAACTCGACTAAACAAGTGTAAAACGATTTATGAATAATTATTTTGTTTCGTTATATAAAAATGTCCCAGAGTTTTTCCTTGTTTCTCGATTTGCCAGCCTGAATGAAGATGCAGTTTATTTCAGGTATGCCCTGACGCCAGATGATGAAGGAGACAGACTGGATCCAGCACGAAGCCAGAGTGACGGCCGAAATCGACAATGTTGCCACACGGACTTCGGGTCATGCACATTTCCCTTGCCCTGAGCAGCAGAAAGATATTTTCCAGTGACCAGTGAGAGTCTGGTCACCCTTGAGGGGTCCACCACTAGACAAGTAAGAATGTAGCCCTGCTGGGTTGCATCTATGGTCCTGTGAGCTGGAAGCGATTAACACAGCCAGAAGTACATCACAAGTATGCTCCCGTGAACCAGGATAGCGATGGATGCAGCCTGGCCCTTGGACAAGAGAGGGTGTTAGGGTTATACTAGGAAAGTAGGCACCTACTTAACTGGATAATTTTTTAGTGTTTTATTTAATGTAACATGTTTATTTAGCTCGAAAAACATAGTGTTTACCTATGTATTTGAAAATTTAAAATGGCGCCCGACTCTCTCTTTGACATGGTGAGTTTGGGAAAAGGAGTTAAAAATAAGAAACTATGAAAAATATTGTTAAAAACCCACCGAATATATGTCAGCCTATGTTGTGGTAACATATATTGAGCGAGATTTTAACCGGATTTTGTTGCGGGCCAGGATATAAATACCCTAACTCACTACAAAAGAAAATAATGAAATGAATGGAAAGAAGGAAACAAAACTCAATTGCTGGATAAAATAAACATGTTTATTTTATGTCGAAAATAAAGGGTTTAGGTGGAACAAGTGTTCATTCAGTCGTTGACGACTACGTGCTTGGAAAAGAAAGGAATGAAGTAGAGGAACGAAAAATGGCAGTCCCGCATGTAGAGAGAGAGAGAGAGAGAGAGAGAGAGAGAGTTGGCCTCAGCAAAGCCGCGCGTGCATGATAGCAGTCATCCACGTGGAGAAGTCTTCAAGTCAAGAGCTGTGGACGCAAACTTGTCTGGTTGACGAAGCAAGGCAAAAGAGAAGAAAGAGGAAGTTGTTGATTTTTTTGGGGGTCAGCATTCTGACTGTGCATGTCTAGAATTCCTTTCAGGGGAAGTGACGTTTCCCATGTGTGCGTACATGTGCGTACGTTAGCGTGTATGCGTGTATGCACGTGAATGTGAGTGTATACACGTGAACGTGAATATATGTACGTGTCTGTGCGTATGTGCGTGCGTACATGTGTGTGTGTGTATGTGAGGAAAAAAAACATGTTCGAACAATTTTGTATATTTTTTTTTACTTTTTTTAGACTCCTTTTCCCAAACTTACCGTGTTCAACAGAGACTTCGGCGCCATTTTAAATTTTCCAATACATCGGCAAACACTGTGTGTTTTTCGAGTCGAATAAACATTTTACATTAAATAAAAACACTACAAATCATATCCAGTTATGCAGAAAAGTAACTTATCTTGCCTTTGAGAACATTTATTTGTTATATATTTGCTTTTTCGAATCTGTGTGTACAGTAAAACAAACAGTAAATACAGTAAATACAAACCCGCACTTTTTATATTAAAAAAAAAAAACGATTTTTTTTTTCTTAAAACAAAATTTTATCAACAAAAACGAAATAATTTAATTTTTAAACAAAAAATAAATTTAGTATACCCTCTTTTTTTTTTCCAGATAAGTCCAACTAAACCCGTTCACATTGGAAACGTCGACTTTTAGGCAGCCTTGCAGTTAAGTCCCGGCCAAGTTCGACAACTCTAGAAGGGTCACATCACGTCAAATCACGAATATTGCGAATTATTAGTTTTAAAATAAAAAATAAAAATTAAAGTTTTAAAATAAAAAGATATATGAAATTAATATATAAAAAAAAGGTAAATTTTTAGATTAGGTCCCCCTCCGCAATTTTCTTTTAAATGACGACTTTTAAAGGTTTTCGACTATGATGAATACGAAAATCACATTGAAATTTTGCAGAAATAAGTAGTTATCGAGATATAAAAAGTTTTGTATTATGCACTGTATTCTTTGGGGGCCATCTTTGTTACGCGCGTGCGCCATAAACAAATCTACGCGCGTAACAAAGATGGCCGCCAAAGAATACAATGCATAAAACAACTTTTTATATCTCGATAACTACTTATTTCTGCAAAATTTCAATGCGATTTCCGTATTCAGCATAGTCGAAAACCTTAACAAGTAGTCATTTAAAAGAAAATTGCGGGGGTGGACCTAATCTAAAAAAAAACAATACCTAAAAAGATAAGCACTTGATTAAATAAAGTAAACGAACAAAATATACATTTTGGGTTTGTATTACTGTACACATAGATTCGAAAAAGTTGCCAACAAAAACAAATATATAACAAATAAATGTTATCAAAGGCAAGATAAGTTACTTTTCTACCAAACTGGATATAAGTTTCGTGTTTTTATTCAATGTAACATGTTTATTCAGCTGGAAAAACATACATTGTTTACCGATGTATTGGAAAATTAAAAATGGCGCCCGACTCTTTCTTTAACATGGTAAGTTTGGGAAAAGGTGTTATAAATAATAAACTAGACAAAATACTATTTAAAAAAAACACCGAATATATGTCAACGAATTTCTAGCAGTATTTTGTCTAGTTTATTATTTATAACACCTTTTCCCGAACTTACCGTGTTAAAAAGAGTCGGGCGCCATTTTGAATTTTGCAATACATCGTAAAATACTGTATGCTTTTCGAGCTGGATAAACATGTTACATTGAATAAAAACACTAAAAAATTATCCAGTTTGGTAGAAAAGTAACTTATCTTGCCTTTGATAACATTTATTTGTTATATATTTGTTTTTTGACAACTCTTTCGAATCTATGTGTACAGTAATACAAACCCATAAATTTATACAAAATAAAACAACTTTGAAAATTAAACATTTCTTAAAAAGTGTATTGTTGTCTTATGCTTGTAATAATTCTGAATGGGAATGGAACAAACTTTCATATTTTTTATATTTCGGAAAAGTTGTCAAAAAACAAATAAATAAATGTTATCAAAGGCAAGATAAGTTACTTTTCTACTTAACTGGATAATTTTTTAATGTTTTTATTTGATGTAACATGTTTATTCAGCTCGAAAAAACAGTGTTTACCGATGTATTGGAAAATTAAAAATGGCGCCCGACTCTCTCTTTGACATGGTGTGTTTGGGAAAAGGAGTTAAAGATAAAAAACTAGACAAAATACTTTTAGAAACTCGCTCAAGATATGTTACCGTGACATCGGCTGACATATATTCGGTGGGTTTTTAGCAGCATTTTGAATATTTTTTTATTTTTAACTCCTTTTCTCAAACTTACCGTGTCAAAGAGAGAGTCGGGCGCTATTATTAATTTTCCAATACATCGGTAAACACTGTGTTTTTCGAGCTGAATAAACATGTTACATTAAATAAAAACACTAAAAAATTATTCAATTAAGTAGAAAAGTAACTTATCTTGCCATTGATAACATTTATTTGTTATATATTTGTTTTTTTTAACAACTTTTTCGAATCTATGTGTACAGTAATACAAACCCTTTATAGGTTTTCAGGTATGCTTACAGCCAATAAACACCCCCAACCTCCCCATGTTAATAATGGCTTTCGGAATAGACACCCCCCAACCTCCCCATGTTAATAATGGCTTTCGGAATAGACACCCCTAACCTTGTCAGCATACCCGAAAACCTACAAAAGTTAACATTTCGAATGTGAACGATGAGTTGGACGTAATATAAAAATGTACCGAATTTAAAACGGAACGAAATTTAAAATGTCCGTTCCATTTTTACAACAACCGTAAAACAGAGCATTCTCCGCAAGTTTTACCAATGACCGTTTTGTTAGAAAAAAAAAAGTTCACTGATGTCGGCCCACTGCTACGAATTCGGAATATAGGCATGCGAGTGAGAAAAGGCGAAAGTAGAATCAGGGAGACATCTGCTACAGGAGAACCAGTAACCACGTCAATTGTTTTAAACTATTTTGGTGAGGATAATATTTTGTTTAAAAAGCTGAAAAGTTCAATATGCGCCTTAAAAAATATGTCTTAGCATTTTTTTTTTCAACTAGAAAAATATATCCACGTCGTCGTTAAATAAATTATAATTATTTATGACATTATCTTGTGGAATTATTGCGTTTTTTTCTTCGTTTATCCGGGAAGCAGCCATCAATAATTTCCTTTTTTCGCAAAGTTTCTGCCTTTTCTTCGGCAAAGATGAACGGTCGCCATTGTTATTATTCAAAGATGGAGATGGCAACCAAGGAACTTTTACGTCGGATTCCTCCATGTTTTTGAAGGATATTTTAAAATATTTCCGACATATTCTGGTCGGGGTCGATTGTTTATTACACGAGGGAAACTCCGGGGAAATTCGTTCTGCTTTCTTGTAAAGAATCGTCGGAGTTTTTGGAAATGCCGGTGGAAGCCAAGGTCTTGAAGAAGACGGTCCCGCTTCTTGGCTGAATAATTCTGGCACCAAAGCAAATGGAGAATAATTATATGGAAATGTTGGAGAAAGGATAGGAGTACGAGGTACCGTTTGGGAAGGAGATGAGTCCATTTTTTATTTAATTTTTATTTAGAAAATGAAATAAATATTCTTGCAAGTGCAAAGAATTCTTTCAACTTTTAAAACAAAATGGCGAGGAAGAGGAAATTGCAATTGAGTTAAAAATGGAAGGGCATCCTGGGATTTAAAAATAAAATTTATTATTTTTTAAAAATATTTACTTTTTTTAATATTAAATTAAAATAAATTTGATAAAAATATCTAGTTTTAATAATTTTCTAAAAAAAAAAAATATATATATATATATATATATATAAAAGTGTCAAAATCTTTTTTTTGGCCTTCGGGACAAGATCAAAGTGTAGTATCTGTTCTTCAGATGCTGCACTTCTATTTCTTGTTCTCTTCACGACTGAGACAATTTTTATTTTTGTACCTTTTCTCCACGTTAAAAAACGATCCTGGTGTTTAACTCTGTCCCGTGGGGCCGAAGCATAGTAAATAGGTACATTTTTATGGTGCCCGGAAAACTCGTCCAGGGAAAACTCGTCTCCGGAAAACCCATACCCGGAAAACTCGTACCCGGAAAACTCCCCACCCCCTTTTTGCTAGGTAGGAAAACTGGTAAAACTATACAAACACCGTGACAGCGAATTAACCCTAACCAAAACCCTAACCCTAACCCCTAACCCTAACCCTAAACCTAACCCTAACCCTAACCCTAAACCCTAACCCTAACCCTAACCCTAATCCTAACCCTAACCCTAACGCTGTCACGGTGTTTGTATAATAATACCGGAAAACTGGTCACTTATTGAATAAATATCGATTGAAAACACATTTTATTACCGTTCTTGAAGGAGATATTGTTTTTAAAAGACACTATGCACCCCCATAATATTTAAAAAATTATTTTTAACTCTTGCTTTAAAAAATAATAGACTTGATCACGGAGTCAAGATACGAAAAACGAAACCAAATATTTATTTAAAAAATACTTTAGTTTTAACACTTTTTGTGTCATTACGAAACAAAAATAAATAAAGAAAACAAGTATTATTAAAGAAAGCAATTATTTTATTTAGAAAAATTAATTCAGTTTAAATAATTCTTGTGTTATTACAAAACAAAAAAGAAAACACGGTCTTATGTAATTTTCTTTTTGAGGGGGGGGGGCTCGTTTTAAAACTATATCTACCTTAATATTTTGTTTAATTTTCTATTTTTGAGCAATTATCACCATAAGACGTGATCCTCTTATGTTGAACATTTTTGTTTATAAGTAACACTCGACATTACTTTTTTTTTTTTAACTAAATAAACTCTTTAAAATAAGTTGAAAGACCAAAAACTTTCAAAGCTAGGGAGAAAACTAAAACTTAGAAAAATTAATTTAATTTTTTTAAAACAACAGTAAACAAGTAAAAATATTTGTAAAAAATATTATGGGATGTGTATTCTCTTTTAAAAATAATATCTCCTTCAAGAACGGTCATAAAATGTGTTTTCAATCGATGTTTATTCAATAAGGGACCAGTTTTCCTACCTAGTAAAATTTTTTCCGGAGACGAGTTTTCCTAAATTCACATTTTATATACATTTTTATAACATTAAATAAACATTTTTAATATACAAAATCTCTTATTTTATATACATTTTTAAATGATTAAATAAAAAATAAATTTGATAAAAATATCTAGTTTTAAAAATTTTCTAAAAAACTATATAAAAGTATCAAAATCTTTCTTTTATTAAAATAATTGTATTTTTAAATATTTAATTAAAATAAATTTGATGAAAATATTTAGCTTTAATAATTTTCTAAAAAAATATAAAAGTATCAAAATCTTTTTATTATTAAAATATACATTTTTTAATATTTAAATAAAAATAAATTTGACAAAAATATCTAGTCTAAATAATTTTCTAATAAAAATATAAAAGTGTAAAAATATTTTTTATTATTAAAACATAAATTTTTTTAATATTTAAATAAAAATTAATTTGACAAAAATATCTAGTCTAAATAATTTTCTAATAAATATATAAAAGTGTCAAAATATTTTTATTATTAAAACATACATTTTTTAATATTTAAATAAAAATAAATTTGATAAAAAATATCTAGTCTAAATAATTTTCTAATATATATATATAAAAGTGCCAAAATATTTTTTATTATTAAAACATAATTTTTTTAATATTTAAATAAAAATAAATTTGACAAAATATTCAGTTTTAATAATTTTCTAAAAAATATAAAAGTGTCAATTTTTTTATTAAAAAAATTATATTTTTTAAATATTTAAATAAAAAATAATTTGATAAAAATATGTAATTTAAATAATTTTCTAATTAAAATAAAAAAGTGTCAAAATCTTTATATATATAATAATATAATATATATAAAATAATTATATTTTTAAATATTTAAAAAACAAATTTGATAAAAATATTCAGTTTTAATAATTTTCTAAAAAATATAAAAGTGTCAATTATTTTTTATTAAAAAAATTATATTTTTTAAATATTTAAATAAAAAATAATTTGATAAAAATATGTAATTTAAATAATTTTCTAATTAAAATAAAAAAGTGTCAAAATCTTTATATATATAATAATATAATATATATAAAATAATTATATTTTTAAATATTTAAAAAAAAAAATTTGATAAAAATATGCAGTTTTAATAATTTTCTAATAAAAATATTAAAGTGTTATAATCTTTGTTATTATTTAAATATATATTTTTAAATATTAAAATCAAAATAAATTTTATAAAAGTATGTAGTTTTAATAATTTTCTTAAAAAAAATAATAAAAGTATGTAGTTTTAATAATTTTTTTAAAAAATATAAAAGTGTCAAAATTTTTTATTATTATATTATACATTTTTAAAAATAAATTTAACAAAAATATCTAGTCTAAATAATTTTCTAATATAAATGTGTAAAAATCTTTATTAAAAAATATAATTTTTAAATATTTAATTAAATAAATTTGGTAAAAAGATATAGTCTAAATAATTTTCTAATAAAAATATAAAAGTGTCAAAATCTTTTTTTTTATTAAAAAATACATTTTTAAATATTTAATTAAAACAAATTTGATAAAAAATACGAAGTTTTAACAATTTTCTAATGAAAATATAAAAGTGTCAAAATCTTTTTTTTTATTAAAAAATACATTTTTAAATATTTAATTAAAACAAATTTGATAAAAAATACGGAGTTTTAACAATTTTCTAATAAAAATATAAAAGTGTAAAAATCTTTTTTTATTATTAAAACATACAATTTTTAAATATTTAATTAAAATAAATTTGATAAAAAATACGGAGTTTTAACAATTTTCTAATGAAAATATACAAGTGTCAAAAAAGACTTTTTTATTATTAAAATATACATTTTTAAATATAAAATTAAAATAAAGTTGATAAAAATATGTACTTTTAATAATTTTCTAATAAAAATATATAAGTGTCAAATCCTTTTTTTAAATATACATTTTTGAATATTTAATTAAAATAATATGATTAATGCTGAAAAAGAATGTCACATGTAGACAACAAATATTAACACAAAAAAAAAATTTCGTAATTTTATTTGATTGTATACTATTGTATTTTTGATTTCAATAAAAATATGATTAATGCTGAATAAAAAATGTCACATGTAGACAACAAATATTAACTGTGTGTTAATATTTGTTGTCTACATGTGACATTTTCAAACAAACTTCATAATTTTATTTGATTGTACACTATTGTATTTTTGATTTCAATAAAAATATGATTAATGCTGATTTCAATAAAAAAATATGATTAATGGCGGAGAAAAAAAAATTTCACATGTAGACAACAAATATTAACACACACACACAAAACATTTCGTAATTTTATTTGTTTTTCTGTTTGCATAGATGCCAAAGATAAGAACACTCCAAAACAAATGCTTGTTCCGCAACTTGACAATTTCAGTCGCAGTTTAGGGAATTGGGAACAATCTGTGAAGAATCAAATGCAAGAACCCGAAAGATGTTGCTTGGACAAACATAAGGTAGCATTTATATGCATTTATAGCCTGTAATCGTAAGCGTACGCATTTTCAAAGCGCGCTGTGAGAATATTTTTAAGGTTAGTTGTCATCGAGTTCTTTTTTTGTGGCAAATCGCAATGTCCAGAGAAAGATAATCTTGTGTTTGATATATTTTTTTGTATTTACACATAGGCGTCACCACTTATCACGGCCTAGAGGCCACTTGAGGATAAGGGTTAAAGAGTTGTAAATTGGACAATATAGTAATTGCTAGTAATGGAAATTTGGTAAACTTGTTAATTTAAGTGGAACGGCTCATCAAGAATTTGTTTACGTTGGACTTGAAGACGGCGATATTGTAGTCAGCTGGAAAGCAGGCAAACGGAAGACAGTTCCACAGGCGTGCAGTTCTAAGAAAGAAGCTTTGTTTGTGGAATCATATCTTAAGTTTAGGCACAGATAAAGACTGGGTGGAAATTATTGATAGTGGTTTCAGCTAGACGAGTGTTTCTTGTGAAAGTTTGGCGAGGGGAGACTACAGATTGGAGCTCAGTCGAGCACTTGCCATAAAAATAACGATAAAGCAAAGACAAACTCGCAACATCTCTTCTGTGAGAAAGAGGTTGCAAGGAAGAGAAAAGGACATCTCCTATGAGGCTACGAAGTCTATTTTGAACTCTATCAAGGCAGGACAAGTCCTTTCTAGCAGCTCCTGCCCAGATGTGACGTGACAAGAGTACTCCATCCTTGGACGCACCTGGCTCTTATATAGATAGAGAAGAGCAGGTAATAGAGGATCATAATGTAATATATAACAAAATTAATTCCCCCCCCTCCTCCTCCTCCTCCTCCTCCTCCTCCTCCTCATCCTCCTCCTTCTTCTCCTCCTCCTCCTCCTCCTCCTCCTCCTCCTCCTCCTCCTATTCTGAATAAAAATAAATGAAAACCCAAAATCTCACACCCCTGGGAAAGACGAGTCCCAACACCAAAATACTAAGCAGTCGTGTTTCCGGAATCATATTCTCCTCTTTTCAAAACTAGAGTTTTTTTTTTTTAATTTTTATTTAAAAAAAATTTTTTTTTTATACTGTTTAATCACACCAAACAAAGCACAGGGCCACTAAGTCGTAAGGGGCTACTATTTGGGACCAGATTTGCGGGGACACTATGTAGGGTGTTGGGCAGCGAGATGTGTGTTCACGTCACACTTTTTAACTTCCGCATGTCAGTGCAATCAGGGAAGTATGGATCCGGGACGGGAATTCCAAAGTCTAGCAGTTTAAAGGAAGAAAATATTTAAGTAGAAGACTTTCTGTCATCTATGGGTCTTTACAGTGTAGGGGTGGGATTTCGCTGCTTCTCTGGTTTGTTGGGAATATTTACGTCGAGGGGATACTGGTACTTTGAGGTCGTCCAAGCATCTACCATTGAAGTATGAGTCATTGTAAGACAGGTAATGGGATTTTGTCAGAAGTTGGAGTTTAGCCGACAGTGCGGGACCTATTAGGTTGGCGACTCTTTTTGAACCCTGTCTATGAGCGAGAGACTAGTGGCAAATGCACCGGATCGTGTGTGTGTGTGTGTGTGTTTTATTTTTAACTAACCTGGGTGCCCGGTGTTGCCCGGGTGTTTGGATGTGTGTGTTGAGCAAAAAAAAAAAAAAAGTGATAGTAGGCGGGCAGGCTCGAACACATACTGCAAAGGAGGAGAAAAAGAACGTAAAAAAAAAAAAAATGTGACGTCTTTGTCGTTGCGTCCATCGCCAAACCGAAAGTGGCGAAGGTTTAAATTAAGGCTAGTCAATCGAAAAGAGGGGACGACTTTCGAAAATATCAGCGAAAAAAAGCAACATCTCCCTGTAGAAAAGTGTCCAGTTGAGGACGAAGGAATTAATATAAGTGTCTGAGTTATGATATGTGGATTTTTTTTTTTTACATGGTAGTCACCACTTATCAAGGCCCAGAAGCCATTCGGGTATAAGGGTTATTCCGTGTACAGTAATCAATGACATAATATTGTAGTAATCGTTAGTAATGGAGATTTGATAAAGTGTCTTACTTAAGGGGGTGGTTTATCAGGAATTTGTTTAGGTTGGACTTGAAGGGCTCCAAGTTTTAGTCAGGTGGAAAACAGGTAAAAAGAGTGGGGAAAATTAATGAAAGTGGTTTCAGCTAGACGGGTGTTTTCCGTGAAAGATTGGCGAGAAGAGACCAGATATTGGAGCTCAGACGAACACTTGCTATGGGAATAATGATAAAACAAATACAGGCTCGCAACATCTCTTCTGTGGGAGAGAGGTTGCAGGGAAGAGAAAGGAGCATCCCCCACTAAGCCACGAAGTCTATTTTGTACTCTGTCAAGGCAGGATAGGCTGTTTTTAAATCTTACCTCAGGCCAAAGTCAATGTTTTCTTTTTTTCAATTTTTGTTGGTTAAAACCAAAATTAAAAATATAGCACAAGTCTAAATACCCTCTGTATCAAATTTAAACTCTGTAGATCTAATATTCAGAGAGGAGTTCGTTAGAGAGTTTTCTCACACACACTGAGGTCACACATTTATATATATATATATATATATATATATATATATATATATATATATATATATATATATATACATACACACACAGACATATACATGGAACTCCCTTCCGGGATTCTGCTTTCCCAACTGCAATGATATGCAGAAATTCAAGTGTAATGTTAACAAACATCTTTCTACTCTTCTCCCTTCATAATGACCCCGCAAATTAAGTCCCTAATAGTAGCCCCCTGCTTCAAAGTGGCACTGTGCCTTGTTTGGGGTGAAAATTGAATAAAAAAAAAAAAAAAAATACATATGCATATGTATACATATATGCATGTATATATATATATGTATGTATACATATATATATACATATACACAAATTCAAGCACCTCTGATTGGACAGAGTTAATCCTTTTTTTGATTTTTCTGGATATCTTTCCCATTCGCCGAGTGGTATTTTTTAATTTCAGCTGGCATATTTGAGGCTTGGTGTATTTATAATGTCAATTTTTAGTCTACAGACTCGAAATTTGATATACAGGATACTGAGATTTGGGAAAATCGATGTGATCGGTTTTCGGCCAGAAATTTGGCTATTAAGAGGTCAAATTTCAACAATTTGACCTTGGAGAACTCTACCAAACTCCTCCGACAATTTTGGGTCTAAACACTTGAAATTTTAGAAATAGGTTCCTTGGACATGGATCTAACTTAATAACTTGATTTGAGCCCAAAACAATAAATGTTAAGGGGTGATAATAGGGGTCAAAGTTTAAAAAAATTGGCCGTTTTTTCTTTTATTGCTCAGCACACACCTCCAAACACCCGGGCAACGCCGGGCTGAAATGCTAGTATATATACACACACATACATATATATAAATATATATATATACACATACATATATATGATAATTGCAACGTTTTGTCAGACGAGTGCCACTCCCTCAGGTGCTGAAAGTCCATAAGCTGAAAATGACTTTAGTCCTGGCGGCAAAATTCACCAGCACAAGCAGACATAACACTGAAGACGGTCACAGGTATACATACATATATATACATGCACGCATGCATACATATATACAAATACATACACATACACACATACAAATAACCCACATATATGCATACATACATACACATTACATATACGCATACATAGAAACACTTATACATATATAAACATACACAAGACGGTCATTGGCATACATACATATATATATATATATATATATATATATATATATATATATATATATATATAAACGCAAATATACATATATACACATACATATCTGTAAACATACACACATATATACATGCACAATGAATAATACACATACATACGTATACAGACACACATGCATACATACATATACAAATATATACACACATATACATACATATACACATACGTACACATATGCACATATATATATACATACACTTACCTACATATGCATACATGTACATAAATATGCACTCATCCACATATGCATACATGCTCATACATACATACATACACATGCATACATCTACATACATACATACATACATGCATAAATACACATACACACGCATATATACACATACATA
>NC_136527.1:111037650-111045150 GCF_053919585.1 Euprymna scolopes | reverse complement strand
AAGTCGCTGAGGACGATGAGCTTCTCTCTCTGCGGAGCAGCGGAGATGAGGCTTTCCAGATCTTCATAGAACTGGTCCTTGGTATCTTTAGGGTTAGTCATGGTTGGTGCGTAGGCGCTGATCAGTGTGGCGATTCTTGCCTTGCTGAGCGGGAGTTGCATCTTCATCAGCTGGTCATTGATGCCGTCCGGGATGCTGACCAGCTTCCTCACGTGCTCAGTCTTGATGGCGAAGCCTACGTCAACCTCTCTGCGCTCCTCGCTGCTGCGTCCACTCCAAAAAAAGGTGTAGCGGCCACCTGACTCTGTCAGTTGACCCTTGTCTGAGAGGCGAGTCTTACTGAGGGCTGCGATGTCTACCTTATAACGGGCAAGCTCCCTTGCTACGAGAGCAGTTCTTCTCTCGGGTCGGTCAGCTCTGATCAGTGTTGTTGAGCAAAGTACGAACATTCCATGATGCTAAGGTAAGCACCAACCCTTTCTTTCTCATGTCTCGACCGCTGTGAGGGAAACCCCGCCAGCCGCGGTATGCTGGCCAGGGGTGATGGTGAAGCAGCTATGTTTAGGGCTCCTTTTATCGCCCCGTCCTCATGCCATGGAGGCGAGCAGAGTGATCCTGAAAAGGACTGCTCGGTCATCCAGCCAGTTGCCTGCACCCCCTCGCTGCTTCGGTCGAATGGAGTACGACCAGTTTCTGGGCCGCCTGTGTGCAGGTTTGCAGCTACAGCTCCCAGTGATTTCCACACCTGCTGCTTTGCCACTCGCCCATCGCCACAGGGCTTTGTGTTGACGCAATGTTTGACACCCTGACTTGCGCTGGATTTGGATTATAGTGAGGTGGACTCACTCTCTCGTCCTGGCCTGCCCAATTCCAACGGCAAGACATAGTCGAGACGGCTGGGGATGAACAAGGGTGCAGGAGCTGCCGGAGGGAGGCAAGTATGCCATCCAACCGCCTAAGGGGCTCCACTCCGTCGTTTCTGTCGGGGTTGCTCCCCTAGCCTTATCCATTTCCATGGCTCTCACAAGGCAGTGAGGCCATTTGACCCATGGCTGGGATAGGGATTGGTAATGTGTCAGGGCATGTCCACACGTCGGTGGGCCGTAGCACAGTCCCTCTGGGACTCCCCACTGTTCCGAGATCCTCTACTGATTCAGCCTGGAGTTGCATGACAACCAGTTACCGTGTGTGACCACGAGGAGGCACAGCAGAGGTCTTGATGATGGAGAGGCTGTGTACTGACAGGAGAAGACTTACGCACTCGGCTTTTCGTTTCGCGCAAGGCTAGCCAGTGGTGGTTGCTGAGAGCGAGATGGTGCGTAAGCCAAGACGCTACCTTATAACTATAGGTCTCAGTCAAGAATGGTTGACTGGAGAATAAGTAGACTTGGAGGTCGATAGAGTGGGCGATAATACCTATGACAGGTAGGGCCCTGAGAACTCTGGTGGTTGCTGAGGAAAATGTCGAAAGTATCCGACAAGGATTGAGAGCCGTGGAAAACGGGCAGAAGACGTTAGCCCAAGTGAATAAAGAAGGGCTCTCCATACTCAGCATAACGAGAAGGGCAGTAACCGAAAATCGAGTGGCAGTGAACACCACTATCAAACAATTTGAACTCCTGAAAGAAGGAAGTGAATAAAATTCGGCAGAAAAGCCGGGAGGTCGCAGTCAAGAATGGTTGACTGGAGAATAAATAGACTTGGAGGTCGACATAGACGGGCGGTAATACCTATCATAAGTAGGGCCCGGGGAGCTCTGTTTGGTGTGGTTGCTGAGAAAAATGTCGAAAGTATCTGACAAAGATTGAGAGCCGTGGAAAACGGACAGGAGATATTAGCCTATGTAAATGGAGCGGTCTCTCCATACTTAATATGAAAATAGAGCAACACTTAAAGCACCCTTATTGGGCGTTTTGCACACCTGCAGGAGGAAGTGTTAAAAATTTGGCAGAGAAGCCGGGAGGTATATCAGTCATAAAGGCTGACTATACAATCTAAGGGGACACAGGGTGTGCCCCTTCCCAAAATGCCACGGATGGGCATGCGCATTCTAGGGTTGAATGCCACAAACATCCTCAAGTGATTGAAGTCTGTTGTCTGACGGTCCGCAGTCCATGATTTGAACCCTACGAACCATTAACCAAAAGAGAAAGATTACGAGATTAGCTCTACAGGGGTTAGAGCTGAGGTAACTCTGAAAGAAGGTGCTTCTTAAAATAGTCGAAAAGGGACAGTTAAGACTAGAGTAGTCTATCGGAATCGCCTGGTTATGATTAGACAGCTTACAACGTCAGTTGGACCACATAATTAAGCAGGAGTCAACGAGCGACCCTCCTAACTTGGTGATGGTGGGGGTTTGACGGGTGGAATAGGGGTTATAGCAGGGCTATTAGTGGTGGTGATGTGTTATTTGAAGAAGTGGATGTATGGAATTGAGTGTTCGAAATGCCTCTTGGCGACCCATGGCGCTGCGGGGAGCGGCCCTGGTCAGGAATCACAAGGGGTCAGTATTAACCCAGCCCAGCTACAGACGAGAGACAAGGAACCCGCCCCAAATCCACCCCTACGACAAGAAGCTGAACCTACAGAATATTTTTAAACACTATTAAGTGATGTCAATGTAGGACTAATTGCATGCTTAATGTTCCAAAACAAAGAAAAAAAAAGAGACACTTTTCATTATTACCGATTTTGTTACACAAACTTTGTACTTATGAAACCACCACTACGAACTGTTATTGAACACTCTGAGTTAAGGCAGTAGCCATTTATATGAACTTTCAACTTCTGCATGATTATTTGTTTTGCACGTAATTCAGCAATTTCTCGCTTTCAGAGTAGGCCAGAATTATGTTATGAGATGAGAGAATCTCTTTGAGTGCTAATGGACATGGGGCGCCGTTATCCTGTGGAGAGTGTCGCCCCATGGGGGGCGAATGTAACACTAAAGAGAGGCCACATCAGACCTGTAGGGTTGGTATGACGTTTCTTTTGGTTAAAAGTAATTTTTTGTTCCCGGACGATGATCGGGTTGAAGGAATAAAAATTATTGTTAATCTTTTATTTGTGAATAAATTCTGAGCTAAGTCTGTTGTTGAAATGGCGGCGGCAAGAGTGCCTTTGTAGCGAGAGGTTAAATCACATTCTAGACTTCAAAAGCGAAAAAGAATGCATAAAATATTTTAGCCAAAATACACAGGCGTTTGATCTCCAAGGGCCGAAATCATAATGGTACAGGAGCCGGAGGGGTGGGGATTTCACACCCGCAATTGGCGAAACTATGAGCCAAGGTTGATCTGTGAGTTTTGACAAGTTGAAAAAAAGTCGGGTTGTTTTTGATCTAAGAGAAACACACGCAGTGACTCGGCATTATGTTTTAGAAAAAAGAATAGGAAAAAAAAATGAATTGTCCGAAATTTCAAAACAATAAAATAACGTATCGAGAATTGTCATTTGGTGAATCAGGTCAACCGAAAATGTAAGTTATGAAATATTTTTGCTCAGATGGGAAAATGTGTTGTCCGATAAGTTCAAAGCGACAAATGCATTCTTGGTCTTTTGACGTAAACAAAATGTCTCATATAATAGAATGGCCGACAACCAGAACTTAATTCAAAGATAAACTAAAATTCCTTTGAATTATCAAAGTGAAAAGTGAGATCAATAGATAATTTTAAAACAAATAAAATCGCGTGATTTGCTTTAAGTCAAAGGAAAAATAATTTTCCTGTATATGAAAAATTCCATTAGTAAGCCAGGGAGGAGTTAATTAATACAACGTGTAAGTTGGGCGTTAATTAAGGGAGGAGTCAATCCAATTTTGGAAATGGACCAATGAAAAAGGGCCCTGTCGAAGTATAATCAACCAATGAGAAAAGGCCCCGTCGAATTATAATCAAGCAATTTGATTGGTCGATGACGAACATGGGTGTCGTCATCATTCCATAATGGTATTATAAAAGAAATGAAAAATCAGAGATTAAGTCAGAGTAGAACAGAGTAAGAGAGTCAGAAGAAGAAGAGAGAGTCCGGAATCAGAGTCTCGGCAGAATCACCTCTCTCTTTCTTCCCCTCGCTTGTTGCCTGATAACTCAATGCTTATAACGTGTCGATCACTTAATGAGAATTACGCAAAGTCCGCGATACCGACCAGGTATTTCAACAACAGAAGCTCAGTTGTAGAACTAACTGCTTGCTTGAATCAATTGTCAACTATATGTATATGCTGTAAATACTTCTTTTATGAATTTCCGAAAAATATATTATATTAACCAACCTCCGGAGTTTTGTTGCTGATGTGCGTTGATCCCTATATATGTACATTCTTTATTTGCCATTTGTGACACCGTATCCGTCAACGAACACCCAGGATAACTAGATGATCCACAGAGAACAGGCCTTGAGGACCGAGCATCCGAGAAGAATCCCCAACGCCTTAACGAAGAACTCACTGGGTGACGCGACGTACTAACGGTTGGCAGACCTGGTTGCCCAGTCGACATATCATAACTGTACCGACCAGGGTGCAGATCATAACTGGGCCGCGATCAGGGGTTAAGGGCATGTAAGACCACGTTTTCAAAGGTCACACATACATATATATATATACACATACATACATACATATATATATATATATATACACATACATACATACATATATATACACATACATACATATATATATACACATACATACATATATATACACACATACATACATATCCATACATACATACATACACATACATACATATATATATATATATATATATATATCCATACATACATACATATAAATATATATATATACATACATATAAATATATATACATACATATAAATATATATATATATATAAATATATATATATATACATGATGATTGCAACGTCTTGTCAGACGAGTGCCACTCCCTCAGACACTGAAAGTTCATGAGCCCGAAAAATGGCATATAGTCCTGCCAGCGAATTCAAGCAGACATCATTGTTATACATACATATATATACATGCACGCACACATACATATGTACATATATCACACACATATATACATGCATACATACACAATATACAATACGCACACATACATATACATACACATGCAAACATAAACAAGACGGTCATTGGTATACATACATATAAATATATGTATAAGGAATGAACAAATACCATTAACAACTACCAAGCACTCTCCCAAAACCCTCACATCCGATGCCGGTATATATTCCATCCCATGTAACAACTGTCAACAAGCGTACATAGGTGAAACACAGCGAAAATTGAAATTAAGACTTAACGAGCACAGAAGAGATATAAGGAATGGTAACGCCCTAAATGCACTCTTTTGCCATTGTGCAGAACACGATCACTCATTTAATTTAGATCAAGCGAAAATTATTAAATACGTGATAGATAGAGCTAAAAGAAGACTTTTAGAATCAGCACTAATATTGAATACTAATACTATTACGCAAAGAAAAGGCTTCTACCATTTAGCCCCTAGCGCAGGGAAAATAATAATCAAAGAACAAAATATCAAAACAGATCCTGGCTAAACCGTTTTTCCTTAAATATTTCAACAAAATGAATAAGTTTACAGAAGAAAAAAAATGTACATATTTATTTTAACACATTTTTAAAAGTGTATATATAGACATCGAACAACCCAACCTTCCCATACGCACACATATGTTTGTCCTTCCCGACATGGGTAGGATTCAAGAACTGTCTTTTTCGCACGATCTATGACTTTTTCTTTTCTTACATTTTTATTTTTATTTCAATTATCCTTAAGATGTCCTCTGAAATAAGGACGAAACGTTGATTTTTTAATAATTTCATTCGGTTTTTCTATTTTTCTCAAAACATATAAATATATACATGCATACATACATACATATAAATATATACATGCATACATACATACATATAAATATATACATGCATACATACATATAAATATATACATGCATACATACATACATACATATAAATATATACATGCATACATACATACATACATATAAATATATACATGCATACATACATACATGTCAATCAGCATACACAATGCATAATACACAAACATACATATACATACCCATATTCATACATACACATATACATGCATATACATCCACATATACAAATACATACACACATATACTAACACATACACATACGTACCCATATGCACATATATATACATACACTTACCAACATATACATACACATCCATATATATGCATTCATACACATACACATACATAAACATACACACCTGCATACATACACATACATGCATATACACACATACATGTATACAAACATTTATAAATGTATATATGTACACACACAAACATATATACACATAGACACATATACATACATATACACATGGATATAAATACATATAAACTCACATGTACATGTACAAATATACACACACAAACATATATATATAAATATACATACACATATACATACATAGATACATATAATGATGGCAGAATAATTGTTACATGTATCCAGCATTACAGGCGTACACACGTCACAGCTTTTTTATTGCCACAGGACTTTTCTTCTTTTTTTTTATAATAGGGAAATCCCTGAGGGAGTATATATACAAAGATGATGTTACAGAGTTTTAGCTTTGTACGACAGCTAAATCTCTCTCTCGGTTCAAAATGTTGACATCCAACAACAAGCAAGAGCAAGATAGCCAACAACAAGTAAAACTGCAGACCAGCTTAATATATACATACATACATACATACATATATATATAAATATATATATATACATATATATAAACATATACATACATATAAATATATACATACATATATATAAATATATATGCATACATATATATATATGCATATATATAGATAAATATATATACATACATATATATACATACCTTTATATAAATATATATACATATATATATAGATAAATATACATACATATATAGATAAATATACATACATATATATAAATATATAAGCATACATACATATATATAAATATATATACATACATATATATAAATATATACACATACATATATATAAATATATACACATACATATATATAAATATATACACATACATATATATAAATATATACACATACATATATATAAATATATACATACATATATATAAATATATACATACATATATATAAATATATATACATGCATATATATAAATATATATACATACATATATATAAATATATATACATACATATATATAAATATTTATACATACATATATATAAATATATATACATACATATATATAAATATTTATACATACATATATATAAATATTTATACATACATATATATAAATATATATACATACATATATATAAATATTTATACATACATATATATAAATATATATACATACATACATCTATATAAGTATATATAAATACATATATATAAATATACATACATACATATATATAAATATACATACATAT
>NC_136527.1:110953354-111035050 GCF_053919585.1 Euprymna scolopes | reverse complement strand
AAAAATCTTCTGTTTTCCCCTGATGAATGGCAAAAAAACAACAACATTTATTTTCTTTTCACCATCACGTTTATTATACTTCTCCATTTTTAAAATGACCATCAGTAATTGCCCGTGTATCACTACCATGGCTACAGCGAATACTAAAATAACACTTGTAGGATAAAAACTATCAGGTTGTATTGTTCCGGATGAGGGGTTGATAGAGTAGCGTCCGTTTTCTTGTCACGAGACCATCCTCCTAGATATTATCTCCTCCTTTTTGGTTTGGCAATAGGGCTTTTGTTAAGATTGGCACTCCCTTGTTTACAAAGCCATTCGGCGAAAATGAAGTCAGACAAATTTAAAGATTAAAAAAAAAATAACTGCATAAGCATATTTTGGCACTTCTACACTATCAGAACAAAATTTTTTAGTCGATAAATAGTTTTCAGATAAAAACAATGGTTTCTATTGATTTTTTTTTGTCAATTTTAATTAATTAGAATGTTAAGTTCCTGAATATTACTGAATTATAAAAAAAACAACTTTAATCGTTTTAGCATGTGAGAAATTGCCGCCATCTTGTTTAAATAGAAATGGAAAATTACCTCCTATTTGAACTCTCCTATGTCTTACGATCATTTTCATCAAATTCTATTTTATTTTCTTTAATAAATAATTTTCTACCGTATCGATTTTCGTAATTTTTGGATATAATCATTTTAAAAATACAAGGAATACATAGATACCATTGTTTTCATGTGAAATTCAATATTACCATTTCCGAAATTTCGTCCCAATAGTGTAGAATTGTCCATATTTTTATTATAAAGATTATAATTTTGTTATAGAAGTATAAATAAAAGATTATTTGGCACTTCTGCACAACAGTGACACTCCCTCCGCATCTTTAATACTAGCTTTTCTTCCTAAAAATCGAACCTTTTGCTCGGTATCATAACAAATTGTTTTTAGCCGTAAAAAAATTAAAAAAAAAAACTACTTGGTGAAATTTTTGCGGGGAGATCTTTATTCCATAACGGATACGTAAACTATGACTTTTTATCGATATTTTCATTTTTTTAATATCTTGATTAAACTGTACAAGTACCTGTTGGCCATCCGTACCTTTAAATTTGTCTGACGTCACTTCCGTCAAATGGCTTTGTAAACAAATAAGTGCCAATTTTAACAAAAGCCGGCAATAGTGATAATGTAGTATCAATATTATTGTCATGCCATGTTACTCCCAGGGATTACCAATTTTTTTTTTGTAGTGGGAGAGGGAGGTCGTGTTTCTTTTGTTGTCTCAAGACCATCCTTCCAGGCATTATTCCTCCTTTTTTTTTGTGGACGTAATAAAATTCCGAACAATAATTACGTTTACTTTCTTTTAAAAAAATGTTTATTATTTATTTTTGTTGTTTTTGTTTTTACAGAAAAAAAAATCATTCCAATAAATGTCCATTGTTTTTATTTTATTTTTACATGAATAAAAATTTTATGAAAATTGTGTATTTTTTATTTCTATGCTTTATCAAAATTAATTTAGGTAAAACTTTTTGGCAGTCTTGCACTTCCGGCAGACTCGAAAGTAAGTTCGACAACTCTATAAGGGTCACCACATCAGTATTTTACACCGTCAAATCATGTGTTATTTTGTAAAGAAAATTATATTGAACGAATTTGATTAAATAAAGTAAACGAACAAAATATACATTTTTATATATTTACTAGACTACCCGTGACCCGTTGGGTCAGTATGTTATATTAGCTATGGAATTCATGTATTATGACACTTGTGACGTAAAGAAAATGTTTTTTTTTTTGACATAACAGAAACATTTCTATGAAAGTATATTAAAATGAAAAAAGAATATAGATAGATTTCTATGAGTCGTTCTGTTTATTATAATTGATTATTTTTGAAAAAAAAATACAGTTACTGAATTATAAGTCGTTGGCCATACTTATCGGTAAATGTGCACTGAACAGATACCATAATACTTATTATAGTTAAATACAAATTTTGATATATCTGCTTTTTTTTTTTTACATCGTTCATTTCTGTATTACGTTTAAATAATAATTTCGAAATAATAACATTAATATTTCAGGTCAAAATCTGCAAAAGAAGCGATTTGTGTTTATTTGTTTACGTTGTTATGGGTTAATGTTTATGCGCGCATGCGCAACCGGATGTCGTAAACCGGAACATTGTATCGTTACAAGGTCATTTGAGTTTTATAATTATATAGATAACTGTTTATTTAACAGAAAAAAAGAAACAATTTTCAGAAAGTGTATTACGGTCTTAACAAAGCAAAATAAAAAAAAAACTGTGAAACTTTGTTGTGTGTAAAGTGTAAAACTTGAAAAAAAGTATTTAAAAAAAATATTTAAAAAAATCTTTGAAAACATTAATAATTCATAATATCGTGATAAAACTTTAATAATTCGTAATATCGTGATTTGACGTTTTTACCCTCAAATTACATTTTAAAAAAAATATTAAAATATTTTTTTTAAAACCGTGAAACTTTGCTGTGCGTAATAAAAGAAGATAAAAAATATTTAACATTTTCAAAATATTTTTTATTAAATATTAATCAAATACTTTTCATTATATGTTCTAAAACTATATCGTGATTTGACGGTGTAACATACTGATGCGACCCTTTCTAGAGTTGTCGAACTTGCTTTTGAGTTTGCCAACATTTTTTATTAAATTTTTACGACGTGCCCCAGCGTATTATAAGCACCCCAATCACCCCATGTTAAGAACGGCTTTCGGAATAAACACCCCCTCCCCAACATAGAAAACCGTTCTTAACATGGGGCGGTTGGGGTGTTTATAATATGCTCGGGCACATCGTAAAAATTGACCCTGTTTTTTTATATTATTTTTTTAAAATTTTGTTTTAAACAAAAACAATATCACGTACTTAATTGTCATGTCAAAAATAGTAATATATCCAAAAATGTATTTTGAAATGTAAATAACTGGAGACCATGTTTGAACAGGTGTCATATGAAAGGGGCCTACCCTCAATTTGTTCAGGTATGGTGAAAACGAATACCGCAAGGAAAATTAGAAGAGACAGACAGACTACTAGTTTTGTAGCTAGTTTTATTAATGCGTATATTTTGAAATGTAAATCACCAAACCAAAATAAAGAGGACAAAATAAAGGCAACCCTAATCAAAAATATGGTTTATTACATCGCCAAAAAAAAAAAAAAAGAAGAATCGGGAGCTCCAATAATACGATAATTTCGTGGGGAAGTAAATTGTTTTCTTTTTTCTAACTTGGTTTTAAAAAGTTTTTATTGCTAACATTTATTTTCATGAACTCTAACCACACCTCACAACCCTAATCCGGCCGGTCGGGAAAAAAGTTTTTATTTTTTTAAATTTTGTTGAAACCGACGAAATGAATTTTAATTTAAACTTCGTTTGACGTTGGCACGTGCAGATAACACACATACGCACGTACGCACGCCGACACACACACACACACACACACACGCACGCACCCACGCACAGATAAGAATCGCTTGTCACACATTCTCTGCACATGCCGGGGTCAAACAGAAGTTAAATGAATCGATTAAAAATGGCTCCACAAAGTTGTGTCTGAACTTTTTATTCTATGAAACTTAAGATAATTAAAACGAAATAATCGTGACCCGTGGAAATTCCACGGCGAATATTTCGCATTCAATAAGAACAAAACGAAAAAGTAGTGAACAAATAAATATATAAGAAAATGTTGTTTTAACTTATTTTAAAACGTATATTTAACACAAACAAAAGTAGCGCACAATTTTAAGTTAGAACAATAAAGAAGTGTCTGATATTTTACAGTCATCTTGTGAGACTCAACAATCGCTCCGAACTCGAAAATTAAGCAAAATACTGGTAGCAACACATCCAATAAATGTCAGCAAACGTTCGAACATGTTTTCTTTTTCACATTAGCGAAACTCTTATTAGAGCAAAAGCGAAAATGAGAAGCAAACACAAATGAAGAAGTCGGTTTTTATCGTTGAGCACAAAAACAAAAAGAGTATCTAATCTAATAGGCCCCGTGCTATAGGTCAATCTCCAAAGTCTGTCCCATCGCCTCAGTGTTGCATCCCTGTTTACAAGTACTTTAATGGGATGTGCTCTGATGAATCCATAGCACTTATACCAGTGCCCGGAAAACTTGTCCCGGAAAAACTCGTCTCCGGAAAAACCGTACCCGGAAAACTCGTACTGTTCAGTTTGTTCAGGTATGCTGAAAACGAATATCGCAAGGAAAATTAGCAGAGAAAAATAGTTTTGGAGCTAGTTTTATCAATGCGTGTATTGTGAAATGTAAATCACTGGCGACCATGTATGAACTGACGGCATATGAAAGGGGCAAAACCTCAGTTTGTTCAGGTATGCTGAAAACGAATATCGCAAGGAAAATTAGCACAGATAGACAAATAGTTTTCGAGATATTAATGCGTGTATTTTTAAATGTAAATCACTGGCGACCATGTTGAACAGGCGGCATATGAAATGGGCAAACCCTCAGTTTGTTCAGGTATGCTGAAAACGAATATCGCAAGGAAAATTAGCAGAGACAAATAGTTTTCGAGCTAGTTGTATTAATGCATGTATTTTGAATTGTAAATTACTGGCGACCATATTGGAACAGGCGGCATATGAAACGGGCCAACCCTATCTTTGTTCACGTATGCTGAAAACGAATATCGCAAGGAAAATTAGCAGAGACAAATAGTTTTGGAGATAGTTTTATTAATGCGTGTATTTTGAAATGCAAATCCCTGGCGACAATGTTTAAACATGCGGCATATGAAAGGGGCAAACCCTCAGTTTGTTCAGGTAGACTGAAAACGAATATCGCAAGGAGAATTAGCAGAGATTAATGCGTGTATTTTGAAATGTAAATCACAGACGACCATGTTTGAACAGGCGGCATATTAAAGGGGCCAACCCTCAGTTTGTTCAGGTATGCTGAAAACGAATATCGCAAGGAAAATCATCACAGACTGACTATAGAATCACCATCAAAGTATTGAAATATTTTTTATTTTATAAAGGAATCACTACTTATCAAGCCCCAGAGGCCACTCGAGGATAAGGGTTAAAGTGTGTACAGTAGTCAATTGGACAATATCATAGTAATCGTTAGAAGTGTCAATTTGGTAAATTGGATTACTTAAGAGGAACGGCTCATCAAGAACTTATTTACATTGAACTTGAAGACGACGAAATAAAAATATAAAGTTGAAAGAACTAGCGAAAAATACCATTTTAACGATGCCTTTAAAATCGTAAACTGCCTGTTTACATTTTTTTACATTTAAAAATTGTAAAGAAAAAAGCAAACCTGTAGAATCCTAAAAAGATCTCCCGGGAGCATTTTTGCAACATGAAAAATATACAAACCAAAATAAAGAGAGGAGGAAACCTACTCAAAAATATGGTTTATTACATCGCCTAAAAAAAAAGAAGAATCGGGGCCTCCAATAATACGATAATTTGGTGGAGAAGTAAATTGTTTTCTTTTTTCTAACTTGGTTTTAAAAAGTTTTTATTGCTAACATTTATTTTCATAAACTCTAACCACACCTCACAACCCTAATCCGGCCGGTCGGGAAAAAAGTTTTTATTTTTTTAAATTTTGGTGAAACGCACGCACGCACTCACACATAAGCATATCGCTTGTCAGCAAGCTAAAGAAGAGAGAAAGTGGGGGAAGGAGAGAAAGAATCGTGTTCTCTGCACTGCCGGGGTCAAACAGAAGTTAAATGAAATCGATTAAAAATGGCTCCACAAAGTTGTGTCTCTGAACTTTTTATTCTATGAAACTTAAGATTAATAAAACGAAATAATCGTGACCCGTGGAAATTCCACGGCGAATATTTCGCATTCAATAAGAACAAAACGAAAAAGTAGTGAACAAATAAATATATAAGAAAATGAATGTTACCAAAGGCAAGATAAGTTACCCTTCTACCTACCTAGATGACATTTTTGTTGTTTTAACTTATTTTAAAACGTTTATTTAACACAAACAAAAGTAGCGCACAGTTTTAAGTTAGAACAATAAATAAGTGTCTGATATTTTACAGACATCTTGTGAGACTAGATAATCGCTCCAAACTCGAAAATTAAGCAAAATACTGGTAGCAACACATCCAATAAATGTCAGCAAACGTTCGAACATGTTTTCTTTTTCACATTAGCGAAACTCTTATCAGAGCAAAAGCGAAAATGAGAAGCAAGCACAAATGAAGAAGTCGGTTTTTATCGTTGAGCACAAAAACAACAAAAAAAGAGTATCTAATCTAATAGGCCCCGTGCTATAGGTCAATCTCCAAAGTCTGTCCCATCGCCTCAGTGTTGTATCCCTGTTTACAAGTACTTTAATGGGATGTGCTCTGATGAACCTATAGCATTTATACCAGTGTCCGGAAAACTTGTCCAGGAAAACTCGTCTCCGGAATAACCGTACCCGGAAAACTCGTACTGTTCAGTTTGTTCAGGTATGCTGAAAACGAATATCGCAAGGAAAATTAGCAGAGACAAATAGTTTCGGAGCTAGTTTTATTAATGCGTGTATTTTGAAATGTAAATCACTGGCGACCATGTTTGAACAGGCGGCATATGAAAGTGGCCAACCCTAAATTTGTTCAGGTATGCTGAAAACGAATATCGCAGGTAAAATTAGCACAGACAGACTACCAGTTTTGGAGCTAGTTTTAGTTAATGCGTGTATTTTGAAATGTAAATCACTGGCGACCATGTTTAAACAGGCGGCATATGGAAGGGGCCAACCCTCAGTTTGTTCAGGTATGCTGAAAACGAATATCGCAAGGAAAGTTAGCACAGACAAATAGTTTTCAAGACAGTTTTATTAATGCGTGCATTTTGAAATGAAAAGGAAAACTAGCACATCAAAGTATTGAAATATTTTTTGTTTTACAAAGGAATCACTACTTATCAAGGCCCAGAGACCACTCGAGGGTTTAAAGAGTGTGCAGTAGTCAATGGGACAATATCATAGTAATCGTTAGAAGTATAAATTTTGTAAATTGGATTACTTAAGAGGAACGGCTTATCAAGAACTTGTTTACATTGGACTTGAAGAGGACGAAATAAAAATATAAAATTTAAAGAACTCGTTAAAAATATTTTAACGATGCCTTTCAACTCGTAAACTGCTTGTTTACATTTGTGTACATTTTTCGAAGATAGTAAAAAGTGTAAAAAAAAGTAAACGTTTAGAATCCTAAAAAAATCTCCCGGAAGCATTTTTGCAACATAAAAAATGTACAAACCAAAATAAAGAGAGGAGGAAACCTACTCAAAAATATGGTTTATTACATCGCTTAAAATAAAGAAGAATCGGGGCCTCCAATAATACGATAATTTGGTGGGGAAGCAAATTGTGTTCTTTTTTCTAACTTGGTTTTAAAAAGTTTTTATTGCTAACATTTATTTTCATAAACTCTAACCACACCTCACAACCCTAATCCGGCCGGTCGGGAAATAAAGTTTTTATTTTTTTAAAATTTTGTTGAAACCGACGAAATGAATTTCAATTTAAACTTCGTTTGACGTTGGCACGTCGCACGCACGCACACACACACACACACACACACACACACGCACGCACACACACATAAGCATTCGCTTGTCACCAAGCTAAAGAAGAGAGAAAGTGGGGGAAGGAGAGAAAGGGTCGTGTTCTCTGCACTGCACGTGCCGGGGTCAAACGTAAGTTTTAAAAAATGGCTCGACAAAGTTGTGTCTGAACTTTTTATTCTATGAAACTTAAGATTAATAAAACGAAATAATCGTGACCCGTGGAAATTCCACGGCGAATATTTCGCATTCAATAAGAACAAAACGAAAAAGTAGTGAACAAATAAATATATGAGAAAATGTTGTTTTAACTTATTTTAAAACGTTTATTTAACACAAACAAAAGTAGCGCACAGTTTTAAGTTAGAACAATAAAGAAGTGTCTGATATTTTACAGTCATCTTGTGAGACTCGACAATCGCTCCAAACTCGAAAATTAAGCAAAATACTGGTAGCAACACATCCAATAAATGTCAGCAAACGTTCGAACATGTTTTCTTTTTCACATTAGCGAAACTCTTATTAGAGCAAAAGTTAAAATGAGAAGCAAACACAAATGAAGAAGTCGGTTTTTATCGTTGAGCACGAAAACAAAAACAAAAAGAGTATCTAATCTAATAGGCCCCGTGCTATAGGCCAATCTCCAAAGTCTGTCCCATCGCCTCAGTGTTGCATCCCTGTTTACAAGTACTTTAATGAGATGTGCTCTGATGAATCCATAGCACTTATACCAGTGCCCGGAAAACTTGTCCCGGGAAAACTCGTCTCGAAGTCGAGTGTCGGCGTTCTTGTCTCGAAGTAAGTTTTTTTTAACACAGTTGAGTTGGAAATGGATTTCTGCACGTGCATCATGGCTGGACGATAAGAATAACAATACAAATAACAATAATTATTATCTTCAAGTCTCTTCTTAAAGGGGCATTCGGCTACGAAGTTACAACTAGCTAATCGACACGCGACACTGTCAATGAGTTATGCGAAACAGACGGACTCTTCCGCTGTATCAAAGTTATTAAGTGTGGTTAGACTGAAACTCATTAAAGCCAGTAATCTAAGTTTCAACTAGCTAATAGACATTCGGCACTTTCAATGAGTTATGCGATCACCGCCACTTGTCCAAAAACGGACTGTTGCGCTGTATCACAGTTATTAAGGGTTGTTAGAGTGTAACTCATCAGAGCCAGTAACCTAACTTACAACTAGCTAGTCAACATTCGACACTGTCATTGAGTTATGCGATACACTGCTAATTGTCCAGAGACGGACTGTTCTACTGTATCACAGTTGTAAAGGATGGTTAGACTAAAACTCATAAGAGCCAGTAATCTAATTTACAACTACCTTATCGACAGTAGACACTTTCACTGAGTTTACGTGTGTGTGTGCGTCTTTTTGTGTGTGTGTGGTTCGTTAACATTCGGACTGTCCATTTTAAAATCGTTCGGGTATGCTGAAAACGACTATCGCAAGGCACAGACAAATAGTTTTCGAGATACTAATACGTATATTTCGAGATACTAATGCGTATATTTTGAAATGTAAATCACTGGCGACCATGTTTGAACAGGCGGCATATGAAAGGGGCAAACCCTCAGTTTGTTCAGGTATGCTGAAAACGAACATCGCAAGGAAAATTAGCACACACAGACAGAGTTTATTTTGGGAGCTAGTTTTATTAATGCGTGTATTTTGAAATGCAAATCCTTGGCGACCATGTTTGAACAGGTGATATATGAACGGGGGCAACCATCAGTTTTTCAGGTATGCTGAAAACGAATATCGCAAGGAAAATTAGCACAGACAGACAGACTACTAGTTTTGGAGCTAGTTTTATTAATGCGTGTATTTTTAAATGTAAATCACTGGCGACCATGTTTAAACAGGCGGCATATGAAAGGGGCCAACCCTCAGTGTGTTCAGGTATGCTGAAAACGAATATCGCAAGGAAAATCAGCACAGACTGACTATAGATTCACCATCAAAGTAGTGAAATTTTTTTTTATATAAAGGAATCACTACTTATCAAGTCCCAGAGGCCACTCGAGGATAAGGGTTAAAGTGTGTACAGTAGTCAATGGACAATATCATAGTAATCGTTAGAAGTGTACATTTGGTAAATTGGATTATTTAAGAGGAACGGCTCATCAAGAACTTATTTACATTGGACTTGAAGACGATGAAATAAAAATATAAAGTTGAAAGAACTAGCGAAAAATATCATTTTAACGATGCCTTTCAAATCGTAAACTGCTTGTTTACATTTGTGTACATTTTTCGAAGATAATAAAAAGTGTAAAAAAAGGCAAACCTTTAGAATCCTAAAAAGATCTCCCGGAAGCATTTTTGCTACATGAAAAATATACAAACCAAAGTAAAGACAGGAGGCACCCTACTCTAAAATATGGTTTATTACATCGCCTAAAAAAAAAAAGAAGAATCTTAATTTAGACGCTCCAATAATATGATAATTTGGTGGGGGAAGCAAATTGTGTTCTTTTTTCTAACTTGGTTTTAAAAAGTTTTTATTGCTAACATTTATTTTCATAAACTCTAACCACACCTCACAACCCTAATCCGGTCGGTCGGGGAAAAAAGTTTTTATTTTTTTTAATTTTGGTGAATACGACAACACACATACGCACGCATGTACACACATACACACACACACACACACACGCACGCACACATAAGCATATCGCTTGTCACCAAGCTAAAGAAGAGAGAGAGAGTGGGGGAAGGAGAGAAAGGATCGTACGTGCCGGGGTCAAACAGAAGTTAAATGAAATCGATTATAAATCGCTCGACAAAGTTGTGTCTGAACTTTTTATTCTATGAAACTTAAGATTAATAAAACGAAATAATCGTGACCCGTGGAAATTCCACGGCGAATATTTCGCATTCAAGAGAACAAAACGAAAAAGTAGTGAACAAATAATATTATAAGAAAATGAATGTTACCAAAGGCAAGATAAGTTACTCTTCTACCTACCTAGATCACATTTTTGTTGTTTTAACTTATTTTAAAACGTTTATTTAACACAAACAAAAGTAGCGCACGGTTTTAAGTTAGAACAATAAAGAAGTGTCTGACATTTTACAGACATCTTGTGAGACTCGATAATCGCTCCAAACTCGAAAATTAAGCAAAATACTGGTAGGAACACATCCAATAAATGTCAGCAAACGTTCGAACATGTTTTCTTTTTCACATTAGCGAAACACTTTTCAGAGAAAAAGCGAAAATGAGAAGCAAACACAAATGAAGAAGTCGGTTTTTATCGTCGAGCACAACAACAACAAAAAAAAGAGTATCTAATCTAATAGGCCCCGTGCGTGCTATAGGTCAATCTCCAACGTCTGTCCCATCGCCTTAGTGTTGCATCCCTGTTTACAAGTACTTTAATGGGATGTGCTCTCATGAACCCATAGCACTAGCAGTGTCAGAAATTTCGTGAAAATAGTGAATAATTCCACCCCATCTTTCCAAGCTTATAACTCCTCGAAAAATGTAATTCAAGCCCTAATTTTTTTTTTCAATTAAAGGAGTAAGGACCAAGGTTTTATTTAAAAAAAAAACAAAACAAAACAATGTGTTTTTTTTTTTTAAAAAAGGTTTTAAACTTCGGACTTTACAGGTAAATTTCTAAAAAACTGATTTTTTTTTTTGTTTTAAATTTGAATATATTATTTATTGACCTTTTCTCTTCAATTTGTGATATATAAACCTATTAAACATAAATTAATTATTTACTTTTTAATAGACATTTCAAAATGAGAGGCGTAAATTATTCGACCCCCTATCTTTCTAAGCTTATAACTCCTCGAAAAATGTAATTCAAGCCCTAATTTTTTTTTCAATTAAAGGAGCAAGGACCAAGGTTTCATTAAAAAAAAAAAATAAAGACAAAAAGAAAAAATGTGTTCTTATAAAATAAGGTTTTAAACTTCGGACTTTACAGGTAAATTTCTAAAAAACTGATTTTCTTTTTTTGTTTTAAATTTGAATATATTATTTATTGACCTTTTCTCTTCAATTTGTGATATATAAACCTATTAAACATAAATTAATTATTTACTTTTTAATAGACATTTCAAAATGGGGGGGGGGGCGTGAAAATGGGGGGGGGGCGTGAAAATGGGGGGGCGTGAATTAAAAAAAAACGTTTGTCTAAAATATTATATTCGGTTTATTGGAAAGAACATAAAATTTCACATTGACCCTGAAAATATCGTAAAAATAGAATCAATAGAAAAATTTTGATAGATTTTTAAAATTTAAAAATTTAAAAATATTGAGTTTAAAAATTGAAAAATATTGAGTTCGGAAAATTCATTACTGTTTTAAAAAAAAAATAAAAATATTTTTATTACTTTTAAAACAACTGTAATAGTTTATTTTGGAAGTATAATCCATAAAGAAAATAAATAACCCACTTTTAACAGAGAAATTACGAGATTTTTATATTGTATTCGCAGTTTCGTGTTAGGGGTGTCAAAAATTCCTACAAAAATTCTGATACTGCTACCATAGCACTTATACCAGTGCCCGGAAAACTTGTCCCGGGAAAACTCGTCTCTGGAAAAATCGTACCCGGAAAACTCGAACCGTTCAGTTTGTTCAGGTATGCTGAAAACGAATATCGCAAGGAAAATTAGCACAGACAGACAAATCGTTTTCGAGATATTAATGCGTGTATTTTGAAATGTAAAGTAAAATAGATGGCCCATCAAGCCAGAAATAAATTAATGACAGTTTAAAGGCTTCAAAATCGCTTTCGAATTGACTATGACATGATCGTGATTTTCTCATAAAATTCAACATCAACTGTCGATTTATTCGTCGCATTAACTCGCATCCTAGACTTGATTTAACCCGTGAGTGTCGACTCATAAATCAATCGAAATATATATATAGAAAAAAAAAATTATTAGGATTATTTTTTATTAATAGTAAATTACTGTTTCTTAAATTTCAAATCTATATAAAAACACGAACTTAATTTCAAATCTATATAAAAACACGAACTTAATTTTCCGTTTCAGCGTATATTTTGTAAATTTAAATCCAGCCGAGAATGGTTTATGTAAGATGACTAAACCTCCCCCCCCTCTCTCTCTCTCTCTCTCTCTCTCTCTCTCTCTTTAGCTTCTCCGTGCCCCTGCCACTAAGTATGGAGAGAGAGAGAGAGAGAGAGAGAGAGAGAGAGAGAGAGAATATGTACTTCCACATCAAAGAGGGGCAGGAGCATAAACAGAGACAGAAGCACACACTCTAACACACTCGCATAAAAACACACATACAGAAAACACACACATACATACGCACTTGGATAAACACACACACACACACACACACACTCGCATAAACACACACATACACGAACACACACGTACACACAAATACTCAAACACACCAACACCAACACAAATCAACTTTCCGTTAAAAGCTGTCATGAGGTGGCAGGGGTGGGTGTCATAAGTGTCAATCGAATTTGAAAGTTTGTTAACGAAATGGATTTATTTCAACTTCGTTTGACACGTGCCAATTCTCCTGCCCTTCACCCACCCCTCTACCTGCCTCTCTCTTTACTAAGACTTTTCGGGTTGGGGTCTGGGGTAGGTCGTAAAAATAACCGGTTTTTTTTTTCGTTATTAAATTGTAATTTTTGAAGAAATCATTACCTTAAAAGTTAAGAAAGCCATTCTTAATGTAGAGAGGGGCATGTTAACTATTCTGTACTTTCAGCCAATAATTTAATAAGCAAAAGATAGGATAAAATTGAATTTAACAAATATCGAAGAAGTTTTCTTTGATATTTTTTATTTTACAAGCTGCCCCAGCGTAGTATTATCTCCAATCTCTCCATGATAAAAACGGCTTTCTGAAAAAAAAAAAAAAACACTCCCAAGAAAGCCGTTCTTAACATGGAGAGATTGGAGGGGGTATTCCGGAAGTCGTTCTTAAAATGGGGAGAGGAGGGCGTTTTGTAACTATTCCGTACTTTAACCTAACAATTTAATAAAAAAAACATCAAATGTTAAATAAAAATAAGATAAATAAAAAATAAATACCTACCTGCCTCTCTCTTTACTAAGACTTTTCGGTTGGGGTGTTTATGCTACGCTGGGGTAGGTCGTAAAAACAAACTTTTTTTTTCGTTATTAAATTGTAATTTTTTAAGAAATCATTACCTTAAAAGTTAAGAAAGCCATTCTTAATGTAGAGAGGGGCATGTTAACTATTCTGTACTTTCAGCATGTTAACTATTCTGTACTTTCAGCCAATAATTTAATAAGATAGGATAAAATTGAATTTAACTTGAAAATTTTACCCAAAAATATCGAAGAAGTTTTCTTTGATATTTTTTATTTTACAAGCTGCCCCAGCGTAGTATTATCTCCAATCTCTCCATGATAAAAACGGCTTTCTGAAAAAAAAAAAACACTTCCAAGAAAGCCGTTCTTAACATGGAGAGATTGGAGATAATACTACGCTGGGGCAGCTTGTAAAATAAAAAATAAATTTCTGCTTATGATATATATATATATATATATATATATATATATATATATATAATTATTTTTTAATTTTTTTATAACTTTTCAAAGTTTCGGCTTCTCTCTCTCTCTCTCTCTTTCTCTCTCTCTCTATATATCTCTCTCTCTCTCGCTCGCTCGCTCTCGCGCACGCGCGCTTCTCCGTGTCCTTTTATATAGACAGACAGAGAGGGAAAAGGGGGGAGAGACCGAAAGAGACAGAGAATGTGTCTACGCTCTCGTCCACATACACACACACTTGCATTAACACACACATACACAGACGCACACACGTCTACATTCACTCTTCAAACTTGTGGGAACATGCCAACCGGATGCTAACGTCTCCAGCATAGAGACAAAATAAAAAAAATCTTCGTTTGCACATGGCTCCACGCATCGCTTCCGTTTGGAAAAAGAAAAATAAGAAACCATAAAAAGAATTATGAACCAATGGCAGAGCTCCCCGCCGAAAATAAAGGCCTAAAATATGACAGCCGCTGGGAGCCGGTTTACGATTATAAAAGGAGGGGACCAGGGAGAAGGAGAACAGAAGAAAAGAGATTCGCCCAGCTGTGTCAGTGAACGCACGGACATTCTTCCACCCGACCTACAAAAAAAAAGAAGAAGAAGAAGAACACAGGAGACGAAAACGCCGCGCTGCGAGCTTGATAAATGTAGTCGTCGCTCTCCAGTTAAAAGCCTGATACATATCACCGAAGTAGCACGACTGGCCGCCACTTACCACCCCCGTCGTCTGAAAAGATAACCGCCGCCCTGCCGCTGCTTTATTTTTGCCTATTTCTCTGATGTCAAACAAATTTAAGGTATTTATATTTTCCTCATTTCAAAGTAGACGACGCATTTATTTAAGGTGTGTAAACTGCACGAGTGTTCAAATGAACGTTGTTACTAAGCGCACAGTTCATAAACTAGTCGAATTTCTTTTCAAATTTCGACACTTGTGTAGTTTACACGATTTTCACGTTTAACGTCTTTTTATATTTAATTTTATATTTTATTATACAAAATACTGTTAGAAACCCAGCCAATAAATATTACCGTGACAATTGTGCAGTTTATAAACCGTGCTGTTGTTGGATAAAATATTTTTAATTTAAATCTAAATTAACGTCTTTTAATTTAATCTGTTAGATGAAAGTATATATATAATATTATTTAAGGCCGGTCGATAAACTTTAGAATTACCGTGACAATTGTGCAGTTTATAAACCGTGCTGTTGTTGGATAAAATATTTTTAATTTAAATCTAAATTAACGTCTTTTAATTTAATTTGTTAGATGAAAGTATATATATAATATTATTTAAGGGCGGTCGATAAACTTTAGAATTACCGTGACAATTGTGCAGTTTATAAACCGTGCTGTTGTTGGATAAAATATTTTTAATTTAAATCTAAATTAACGTCTTTTAATTTAATTTGTTAGATGAAAGTATATATATAATATTATTTAAGGGCGGTCGATAAACTGTAGAATTACCGTGACAATTGTGCAGTTTATAAACCGTGCTGTTGTTGGATAAAATATTTTTAATTTAAATCTAAATTAACGTCTTTTAATTTAATCTGTTAGATGAAAGTATATATATAATATTATTTAAGGGCGGTCGATAAACTGTAGAATTACCGTGACAATTGTGCAGTTTATAAACCGTGCTGTTGTTGGATAAAATATTTTTAATTTAAATCTAAATTAACGTCTTTTAATTTAATTTGTTAGATGAAAGTATATATATAATATTATTTAAGGGCGGTCCATAAACTGTAGAATAACCGTGACAATTGTGCAGTTTATAAACCGTTCTTTTTTTGGATAAAATACTGGATGTGTATTTCCCCCCCTAAAGTCCAACCCTATCCTCACCGTGGTAGGGGGGTGTAACGTTGTAGTTTAACAGCTACACGGCTAAATGGGCTCTGGCAAAAAAAAAAAAAATCCAGAAAATGTCGGCATTAGTTTGTTGCGTCCGTCATCTGGTCGTCTTTTTATACGCTTGCATGTGGCGAGCAAAAAGGCGTGAAGGGGGCAGGCTGAAAGGAGAACAATACCCGAAAGATGTAAACCGAACGAAAGAGAAAAATGGGCCTCCCTCCAAGGCCCTGTGTTCTCCCCAGCCTGCTCCCAGTTTCCCCGATTTTGCATGCACCTGGTTTTGAGCTTTTGGAAAGCTCTTTTCTCAGTGTCGGGGTGTTGACTCCACTTCCAAGTTAACAAATAGCTGCAAGTCTGGGTACGGTCCGATTGGTTCCGAAGCTCTTCCGCTGTGAGGTGCGCTTTCGAATCTCCCGAAGGGGGCTACCCTCTAAGCAGGCGACACGTGCTCGTGTTACTATGTAATGCATGCTTGCCTCGACTCGACTAAGGACGACTAGAGTTCGACTAGATTGTGTGCTCACAAGCCGCTTTAAGGCCGCTTTTATTATTCCTACTGTCTAGGAACTCCGAAACGGTATGGTAGTGCAATTATATATGACCGTCCTCCAATACGAAATGGTAGTGCAATTATATACGACGGTCCTCCGATATGATAGTAGGAATGCCAGTTTTGTGAGCGATCATCGCCGTCTTATGAACACAAACTAGTGGTATCTTTACGAATCCTGTTGGGTAGAGAGAACACCTCTGTTTTCTGCTCCGCCTGTTATTCTGAGTAGAAACCGCTTTTTAGGAGATGTTCGCAGCAAAGCTTGTTTTTATATAGTGCCCCTCCTTTCGGGAGTTCATCACCTCGCTGCCCAGACAAGAGCTTTCCCCAGCGGAACCTGTTTTTTTTTTCGTTTTTTTTTTCTTTTACTTTCCAGTTTAATGGCGAACGAACAGTCACTAGCAAGTAGTCTGCTCCGACAGGAAGATGAGTATAGTATCACCCTTTCTTCTTTCTATTTCGATTTCAGTCTTTGTGATTTGAAAATTTAATTTAACTGTTTCCATTGTTCCAGCTTTCACACAGCAGTAGATTATCAACACTATAAATATCACCTCTTTTTTATAGATTGGAACAAGCAACGAAACCTAGCAGCATCACCGTTCCTGTCTGCCACATGTCTTGCGCAGTTTGAATCAAGTATTTCTTTCTTTGCGTTCAAGCACATCTGGGTACAATCAAACTGTGTATGATGTATGTCTATCTGTTTCTTCCAACATTAGCATCTCGAAGTGTTGGCAGCAATCATTGTCATAGAAGTAGAGTAAGTATTCTTTTTCTTTCCTTCTGTGTGTATATCTTTGTAATTTCAGGTACTCCTCTTGATCATGATGGAATTCTACTATCTGCTATTGTGAGAATTATGTGGATTGGAAAAAACAACTGAATCCAGCAGCATCAGCTATCCTAGCTGCCACATGTTTCCTGTAGTTACAGAAGTCCTCAAGTAAGTGTTTCTTTCTTTGTGTACATGCACATCTGGGTACAATCAAATTCTAAACTATTAGCATTCATTTAAATGAATGCAGTTCTGCTTGTATTTCTTCTCATCAGCTAACTTATGCAACTACAAAAAAATAAACAAGTAGTACATGGGTGTTTGATCATAGCCAGAAAGTTAAATATATCATTTAAAAAAAAATCCATTAGTTATGTTGTCTCTCTTTATTATATAAATCAAAAAAAATTTGTTAATAATTAAAAGAAAAAAATCATCACAGTAAAAATTATATATATGTAACAAAGAACACAAACAAACATGAAATTGCCATGAGTTTCAGCAAGAAGCAGAAAAGAGAAAAAGTGGAGATAACACCTGGGAAGTAACAGGTAAGAATTGTCTTTATTTCTTATCTCAACTAGCGCATAGATTTTTTTCAAATATACATTAAAAAAATTACCCAAGTCAAACAATTGATGGAAAAACTAAGCATTAAAGTTCAATTAAGCATAAAAAAAATAAATTCTAATAATTATGTAATCTATATACAAATTGTCTCCCTTGAATATATATATATATATACATATTCAAGGGAGACCATTGGTATATAGATCACATAATAATTAGAAGTTATTTTTTTTATTGAAATATATATATATATTCAAGGGAGACAATTTGTATATATATCATATAATTATTTGAAGTTATTTTTTAATTCAAATATATATATATTTATTTATTTATTTCAATTAAAAAAATAACTTCTAATAATTGTTATCTATATTCACATAGTCTTCCTTGAATATATATATATATATATATATATATTCAAGGGAGACAATTTGTATAAAGATCACATAATTATTAGAAGTTATTTTTTTTAATTGAAATAAATAAATATATATATATATATTCAAGGGAGACAATTTGTATATAGATCAGATAATTATTAGAATTATTTTTTTAAATTGAAATAAATACATTTATATATATATATATATATATATTATACTAGCATGGGTTACTGGCGTAGCCCCAGTGTTTAGCGGTGTATGCTGCCCCCCTCCCCAACAAAAAAGAAAGCAGAGAAACGGTTAATTTTTTAAAACTTGACCCCTATTATGAACCCTTAAAATTTATTGTTTTGGGCTCCAAATGAGATATTAAGTTAGATCCATGTCCAAGGAAACTATATGTAAAATTTCAAGTGTTTAGACCCATAATTGTCGGAGGAGATTTGTAGGGTTCTCAAAGGCCAAATCATTGAAGTTTGACCCCTCAATCGCCAAATTTCTGTCCAAGTACCAATCACATAGATTTTCCAAAATCTCAGTACCCTTTTTATCAAAATTTGGAATATGTAGACTAAAATTGACAGAAATGTACACACAGACAGACATATTCAATTCTATAGATAGATAGATAGATAAATAATGAGAGACAGAAAGATAAATATATACAATGATTAATGAATTAGTAGAGATAGTTGTTAAATTTTTGGAAATATGTATGGCAATTTGATGGTAAGACTTAGAGCTAACTGTAAATATTTAAAATATATACACAGAAATTCAAATGACAGGACTTATATGTAGAGTGCTCAATACATCAGTAGAGCAAGGTAATAAGTTAAAAAAAATGTATACGTCAATTTAGATAACCACAATTTTTTTGGTATTCTTGTGTGAATATGACAATGTAATATAAATTTTAATAATTTTATTCTAAATGTTATGATTCTCAATGAAAAATCTAAAATGTCAATATATATATATATATATATATACACATATATATATATTTCAATAAAAAGAATAACTTCTAATAATTGTCATCTATATAACAATTGTCTCCCTTGAACATATATAGATTATATATATATAAAATATATATATTTATATATATATATATATATATATATATATATATATCTATTTATTAAAAAAAAATAACTTCTAATAATTATGTGATCTATATTAAAATTGTCTCCCTTGAATATATATATATATATATATATATATATATATATATATATATATATATATATTTATTTCAATAAAAAAAATAAGGTCTAATAAAAATTACAAATTGTCACCCTGTAATATATATATATATATATATATATATACATATATTTACTTATTTCAATAAAAAAAAAAACTTCTGATAATTATATGATCTATATACAAATTGTCTCCCTTTTTTTAGCACTATTTAAAGTGTAATTATTAAATAAAAATCTAAATAAAATGTCTTTATTGCTCTATGTCTTATTGAGCACTCTTATATAACTCTGGTTAAATCTTAATGTTTACTTATCCTGTAATAAAATAAACGTTTTATAATATCAGCTCTGTCTAGTTTTGAGCACTATTTTAAAGTGTTATTATTAAGTAAAAATCTAAATAACATGACTTTATTGCTCTGTCTCATTGATTGAATTGAAATAAATATATATATATATATATATATATATTTACTTCAATTAATAAAAATAACTTCTAATTATTATATGATCTATATCAAATTGTCTCCCTTGAATATATATATATGTATGTATGTATATATATATATATATATTTATTTATTTCAATAAAAAAAAACTTCTAATAATTATGTGATCTATATACAAATTGTCTCCCTTGAATATATATATATATAGATTATATATATATATATGTATTTCAATTAAAAAAATAACTTCTAATAATTATGTGATTTATATATTTACCAATGATTCTTGCATGTGCTCCATAGTTTTATATAGCTGTGTAGTAAATTTAAAAATTGCTTTGTTTAATTATACAAGACGATTTTACTTTAAGAGTGCTCAATGCATTTATAGAGCTTTGGAGTAAGAGTTGGAAACATTTTGGCAATTATTTTAGACAAATCTACTTCCAGAGTGCTCAATATATTAGTAGAGCTAAATAAAACATTTGAGAAACAGATATGGCATTTCAACTGCATAAATTTATTTTGACAGAGTTCAATACATTAGTAGAGCTAAATATAGACTTTCAAAAAACGTATGGCAATTCAGCTACACGAATATACTTAAGAGTGCTCAATACATTAGTAGACGAAAGAATAAAATTCAGAAAACATGAAGAGCTCTGCAGTATGTTTTGAAAACCTAAATGTCAATATGTAAGTATAGATATACTGTAAGTGTTTAATATATATATATATATATATATATATATATATATATGACAAGTATTTAAAACAAGTTTCTTATTTGAGTGCCTAATATATTTGAGAGCTCTATGGTAACTTTATAAAACATATTTCAAAATTATGTTAGATAAATTGTCTTTGAGAGTGCTCATTTCTAAGTAGAGCTCTGTAGAAAATTTTTGAGACATGTTCAGCAATTTAAGTTCATATGAGTTAATAAATAGAGCTATATAGTGACTTGTGCAAACTTATATGGCACTTATCCTAGACAAGTTAACTCTTGTAGCTGTGCAATACGTAAGTAGAGTTCTGCATTAGTTTTGGGGTATGGTTCTCACTTTATTAGGGCAATAACTTGGACACATTATACTATGGACAAATCCATTGAGGACAACCAAAGGTAACCTGTTTTTTCCCCTCTGCTGAATAAGACTCATCCGTCTTGGTTCACTCTTGGGACATTAAATCACACAAGGTGAAGAATTAAAAAAAGATTGCAAAAATGTAAATGTCTTTGCAACTCATTCATTTTCACTTTCATAACACAAAAACATCTGTAAAAACTTGATAAAAGAATGCACAAACAATAAAATACAACTTTGCTGTCTTGGAATCTGAAATCAGTAGAAACTTCCCGTACTGAAATTCCTGCACACCTCAAAAAAAAAAAAAGAAAGAAAGAAAAAAGAATCCTTCCCAATGCAATACTTTTCAAGCAATTACAGTGTCAGACTTGGTACTGCAATGACTCTGTAAACTGAAAAAAATATACATAATAAAAAATGTTAAGCAAAATTGATTCATGTTAACACCTCTCCCAACACCACAGATTAACTACAAAAATACTTGATAAAGCAAAACACAATTACAAATGTGTATGAAAAAAAAAAAAAAAAAAAATCAACCAAGCAATGGCTCATGATTTCCTGGTGTTTGATGGAATGTGAGTAGGCATACAGCCTGGATAATTTTCCAAGGTAAGTGATGATATTCATCATTATTGTCTTTTTGGATTAGTTCAGATATATCTCATAACTATAATTGTTTTATGTATATATTTATATGTCTAGATGTTATGTGTGCTATTTGCATGTTCCCTATAGAAAAAAGCTACATAAAATCTACAAGTGTATTCTGATGTAAAATTAACCAGTAAAACCAATGCTTGTGTTTCTGATACACCAACTATTTCTTATTAGCATATAAGTTGAATCATGAAATGTATCTCCCTTGCCTAGCAGATTAGATGTGCCTAGCAGATTAGAAGGCCTTTTGCTACGCCTACATGCACCCAACATGGCAGTAGGCGTCGATCGGGCACTTCAAGACACTAACTTACACTGTTTTGAACTTAGAAATTTCAATTGAATACTCGTGGACAGGTGTTGGTCTAGTAGCTCCTCATCTACCTATACAAACGTCCCCCCTGTCTGGACTTAGAAATTTTCAATTGAATACATGCTGGGATGCCTTGGTTTATAGGATTCTCATGTACCTATACCTACATCCCCTCTTGTTTGGCCTTAGAAATTTTCTATTGAATACACGTTGAGATGACTTGGTCTTTAAGATTCTCATCTACCTATACCAACGTCCCCTCTTGTTTGGACCTAGAAATTTTCAATTGAATACACGTTTAGATGACTTGGTCTATAGGATTCTTATCTACCTATACCAACGTCCCCTCTTGTTTGGACTTAGAAATTTTCAATTGAATACATGTTGAGATGACTTGGTCTATAGGATTCTCATTTACCTATACCTACGTCCCCTCTTGTTTGGATTTAGAAATTTTCAATTGAATACACGTTGAGATGACTTGGTCTATAGGATTCTTATCTACCTATACCAACGTCCCCTCTTGTTTGGACTTAGAAATTTTCAATTGAATACACGTTGAGATGACTTGGTCTATAGGATTCTCATTTACCTATACCTACGTCCCCTCTTGTTTGGATTTAGAAATTTTCAATTGAATACACGTTGAGATGACTTGGTTTATAGGATTCTTATCTACCTATACCAACGTCCCCTCTTGTTTGGACTTAGAAATTTACAATTGAATACACGTTGAGATGACTTGGTCTATAGGATTCTTATCTACCTATACCAACGTCCCCTCTTGTTTGGACTTAGAAATTTTCAATTGAATACACGTTTAGATGACTTGGTCTATAGGATTCTTATCTACCTATACCAACGTCCCCTCTTGTTTGGACTTAGAAATTTTCAATTGAATACACGTTGAGATGAGTTGGTCTATAGGATTCTTATCTACCTATACCAACGTCCCCTCTTGTTTGGACTTAGTAATTTTCAATTGAATACACGTTGAGATGACTTGGTCTATAGGATTCTTATCTACCTATACCAACGTCCCCTCTTGTTTGGACTTAGAAATTTTCAATTGAATACACGTTGAGATGACTTGGTCTATAGGATTCTTATCTACCTATACCAACGTCGCCTCTTGTTTGGACTTAGAAATTTTCAATTGAATACACGTTGAGATGACTTGGTCTTTAGGATTCTTATCTACCTATACCAACGACCCCTCTTGTTTGGACTTAGAAATTCTCAATTGAACACACGTTGAGATGACTTGGTCATTAGGATTCTTATCTACCTATACCAACGTCCCCTCTTGTTTGGACTTAGAAATTTTCAATTGAATACACGTTGAGATGACTTGGTCATTAGGATTCTGATCTACCTATACCAACGTCCCCTCTTGTTTGGACTTAGAAATTTTCAATTGAATACACGTTGAGATGACTTGGTCTATAGGATTCTCATTTACCTATACCAACGTCCCCTCTTGTTTGGACTTTGAAATTTTCAATTGAGCACACGTTGGGATGACTTGGTCTATAGAATTCTTATCTACCTATACCAACGTCCCCTCTTGTTTGGACTTAGAAATTTTCAATTGAATACACGTTGAGATGACTTGGTCTATAGAATTCTAATCTACCTATACCAACGTCCCCTCTTGTTCGGACTTAGAAATTTTCAATTGAATACACGTTGAGATGACTTGGTCTATAGAATTCTAATCTACCTATACCAACGTCCCCTCTTGTTTGGACTTAGACATTTTCAATTGAATACACGTTGAGATGACTTGGTCTATAGAATTCTTATCTACCTATACCAACGTCCCCTCTTGTTTGGACTTAGAAATTTTCAATTGAATACACGTTGAGATGACTTGGTCTATAGAATTCTTATCTACCTATACCAACGTCCCCTTTTGTTTGGACTTAGAAATTTTCAATTGAATACACATTGAGATGACTTGGTCTATAGAATTCTAATCTACCTATACCAACGTCCCCTCTTGTTTGGACTTAGAAATTTTCAATTGAATACACGTTGAGATGACTTGGTCTATAGAATTCTAATCTACCTATACCAACGTCCCCTCTTGTTTGGACTTAGAAATTTTCAATTGAATACACGTTGAGATGACTTGGTCTTTAGGATTCTTATCTACCTATATCAACGTCCCCTCTTGTTTGGACTTAGAAATTTTCAATTGAATACACGTTGAGATGACTTGGTCTTTAGGATTCTTATCTACCTATACCAACGTCCCCTCTTGTTTGGACTTAGAAATTTTCAATTGAATACACGTTGAGATGACTTGGTCTTTAGGATTCTTATCTACCTATACCAACGTCCCCTCTTGTTTGGACTTAGAAATTTTCAATTGAATACACGTTGAGATGACTTGGTCTTTAGGATTCTTATCTACCTATACCAACGTCCCCTCTTGTTTGGACTTAGAAATTTTCAATTGAATACACATTGAGATGACTTGGTCTTTAGGATTCTTATCTACCTATACCAACGTCCCCTCTTGTTTGGACTTAGAAATTTTCAATTGAATACACGTTGAGATGACTTGGTCTTTAGGATTCTTATCTACCTATACCAACGTCCCCTCTTGTTTGGACTTAGAAATTTTCAATTGAATACACGTTGAGATGACTTGGTCTTTAGGATTCTTATCTACCTATACCAACGTCCCCTCTTGTTTGGACTTAGAAATTTTCAATTGAATACACATTGAGATGACTTGGTCTTTAGGATTCTTATCTACCTATACCAACGTCCCCTCTTGTTTGGACTTAGAAATTTTCAATTGAATACACGTTGAGATGACTTGGTCTTTAGGATTCTTATCTACCTATACCAACGTCCCCTCTTGTTTGGACTTAGAAATTTTCAATTGAATACACGTTGAGATGACTTGGTCTTTAGGATTCTTATCTACCTATACCAACGTCCCCTCTTGTTTGGACTTAGAAATTTTCAATTGAATACACATTGAGATGACTTGGTCTTTAGGATTCTTATCTACCTATATCAACGTCCCCTCTTGTTTGGACTTAGAAATTTTCAATTGAATACACATTGAGATGACTTGGTCTTTAGGATTCTTATCTACCTATATCAACGTCCCCTCTTGTTTGGACTTAGAAATTTTCAATTGAATACACGTTGAGATGACTTGGTCTTTAGGATTCTTATCTACCTATATCAACGTCCCCTCTTGTTTGGACTTAGAAATTTTCAATTGAATACACGTTGAGATGACTTGGTCTATAGAATTCTAATCTACCTATACCAACGTCCCCTCTTGTTTGGACTTAGACATTTTCAATTGAATACACGTTGAGATGACTTGGTCTATAGAATTCTTATCTACCTATACCAACGTCCCCTCTTGTTTGGACTTAGAAATTTTCAATTGAATACACGTTGAGATGACTTGGTCTATAGAATTCTAATCTACCTATACCAACGTCCCCTCTTGTTTGGACTTAGAAATTTTCAATTGAATACACGTTGAGATGACTTGGTCTATAGAATTCTTATCTACCTATACCAACGTCCCCTCTTGTTTGGACTTAGAAATTTTCAATTGAATACACGTTGAGATGACTTGGTCTTTAGGATTCTTATCTACCTATATCAACGTCCCCTCTTGTTTGGACTTAGAAATTTTCAATTGAATACACGTTGAGATGACTTGGTCTTTAGGATTCTTATCTACCTATACCAACGTCCCCTCTTGTTTGGACTTAGAAATTTTCAATTGAATACACGTTGAGATGACTTGGTCTTTAGGATTCTTATCTACCTATACCAACGTTCCCTCTTGTTTGGACCTAGAAATTTTCAATTGAATACACGTTGAGATGACTTGGTCTTTAGGATTCTTATCTACCTATATCAACGTCCCCTCTTGTTTGGACTTAGAAATTTTCAATTGAATACACGTTGAGATGACTTGGTCTTTAGGATTCTTATCTACCTATATCAACGTCCCCTCTTGTTTGGACTTAGAAATTTTCAATTGAATACACGTTGAGATGACTTGGTCTTTAGGATTCTTATCTACCTATACCAACGTCGCCTCTTGTTTGGACTGAGAAATTTTCAATTGAATACACGTTGAGATGACTTGGTCTTTAGGATTCTGTGTATGACTTTTTTTGTTATAATGCAACTTTTATAAAATTGAAAGGGTTATGTATTAATTTTAGCTAGAAGTAATGCATACTTTCGAAGAAAAAAAATTTTGAGTTCAGATAATATGCAAATATAATTTGGGAAATTAATCTATATATATAAAAGTCTATATATAAAAGTGAACGTATCTGTGTGTGTGTCTGTCTGTCTATGTGTCTGTGTACATTTCCCTACGCAATAATTCTGTTAATTTTTAGTCTACCGACTCGAAATTAGATATACAGAGTACTGAGATTTGGGAAAATCTAGGTGATCGGTTTTCGGCCGGAAATTTGGCTCTTAAGGGGTAGAAGTTCAACGATTTTACTCTTGAGAACTCTACTAAACTCCTTCGACAATTTTGGGTCTAAAAACTTGAAATTTTAGATATAGGTTCCTTGGACATGGATCTCACTTAATAATTTGATTTGAGCCCAAAACAATAAATGTTAAGGGGTCATAATAGGGGTCAAAGTTTAAAAATATTGACCTTTTTTTTTTACTCAGCATACACCTCCAAACACCCGGGCAACGCCGGCCACCCATGCTAGTATTATATAACTTTGTCACATTAAATAAAATAGTTGAAGAAATAATTCATTTTTTTCCTCACAATTCTTACTAAAATAGAGATGCCTCCCTTAAAATAAGGAGTTTTTATTCTGCAAAATTTAATAATTTTTTTTCTTTGTTTTGGTTTGTTTGCCTCGTTTTGTGAAAGGTCGGGGTGTTTATTCCGAAAGCCGTTCTTAACATGGGGAGGTTGGCTCAACCTCCCCATGTTAAGAACGGCTTTATTTGAACATTGAAAAACATCTGAGTTAGCGTGTTTTTTTTTTAATCCCTGTTTAAAAAAATATTTTATTTAAAAAGGACATGGAATATAAGTATAAATATGGATAAATTCTTAACAATGAAGAATGGAATTACCCATTGAATAGTATTTTTTATAGGCTAATGATTTTTTTCTAATTTATATATATATATGTATATTATAATCGAAGTAAGTAAAATTTCGTTGATTTTCTTTTAAATCTTCTTTAAAGAAAACCGATTTAAAAAAAAATATTGCATAATTTGCTATTAAACCTGTTATTTTTATTCAATTGAAAAAAAAATAGGGTTTGAATTACATTTTTCAAGTAGTTATAAGCTTGGAAAGATAGTATGTTGAATTATTCAAGTTCTTATCACGCATTTTTAATGGTGGCTTCTGATACACCTAGAGGTTGAGGTGCTTATAATGCGCCTGTGGCACGTCGTAAAAATTGACCGAAAAAAACTGCTACAAATGTAAAAATTACAACCGCACGAATCTAACACCAAATTCTCTAGAAATTCGTTTTATTTTATTTTCCAGAAAATATTGTCGATGGAATTGATTTATATCAGCGTTTCACCTTCCAGGCTGTGTTAGCTGCGCCCTTCGCAGTGGATACTTTCTTTCTGCTCAGGTACCAGAATCTTTATACTTGTGTATTAATATAAGTATTTATTTTTTGTTTCAATCTAATACAAAAACGGCTATATGATTGTCTATCTGTCTGTCTCCAAGTCGCAGAGCGGCATTTGGGGCCTCATACGATTGGATTTTTTACAAACCGTTCTTTTTTTTTCAATCAATTTTCACCCCAAACAAGGCACAGTGCCACTTTAAAGTAGGGGGCTACTCTCGGGGACATAAGTGACAGGGGTACTATATAGGGAGTTGGGCAGCAAGATGTCGGTTCACGTTACACTTGAACTTCTGCATGACAGTACAGTTGGAAGCAGGGACCCGGAAGGGAATTCCAAAGTCTAGCGGTTCTGGGGAAGAAATGACTGGAGTAGAAGGCTCTCTTACATCTAGAGATCTCTACTTTGAAGGGGTGGGACTTAGTTGCTTGTCAGGTTTGTCAAGGGTAGTCACGTCGAGGAGGTACAAGTGCTTGTAGTTCGTCAGAGCATTCACCATAAAAGTACATGTAGAAAAGGCAGAGGGATGCAACATTTCGTCGATGGGACAGAGGCTGAAGCTTAGATGACAGTTCATGATTTATCAGGTTGGCGACTCTCTTTTGAACCCTGTCCAGGAGTGAGAGACAAGCAGCTGATGCACCGGCCCAAATGTGACAACAGTACTCCATATATGGGCGAATGGTGGCCTTAAGAGGTACAGGATACTTTCAGGCGTAAGTAGTTTTCTAGCACGGTAGAGGGATCCCACCTTCTTTGCAGCAGCCTTTTATGGGTCCTTAGCCATTTAAAATAGTTTTTAAGGGGTCAAAAATGAGTCAAAATTAAAAAAAACGTTAAACATTTTGTACATTCGTCTTTATTTATTTTTAATCAGTTCATATGAGTGTCACGTTGGTACAGTGGTAACGTCACCAGCTTTGAATGACACAGTTTCGGCTTTGTACATTTAATGAAATTATATATAATTTCATACATCTAATATATAAACTGTTATATGTCTGTCTGTCTGTCTGTCGGTCTGTCTGCCTGTTTCCATATTTTCAAACTCTATCTCCTCCGAAACTAAAAGTCGCAGAGCAGCCCTAGAGGCCTCGAATGATTGTGTTTTCTACGGGCCGTTCTTTTATGAATCTGTTAAAATTGTTTTTAAGGGGTCAAATTGATTGAAAAAATTGTTAAACATTTTGTACATTCATCTTAGTTTATTTTTAATTGGTTTATATGTGTGTCACGTTGGTACAGTGGTAACGTCACCAGCTTTGAATTATAAAGTCTCGGTTTCGATTCTAGCTGATGGCACCCAAACACTTTTTTTTTACTTTTGAAATCATGACTCTATGATAATGTATACGAAATATGGACAAATTAAAATATCATATTTAAACGTGTTTTACGCAAATTACCCCCAACTGCTAGTAATCTATATATTAATACCGTACTACCTTTAATGTACGTACGTATGTGTGTCACGGTTTCCAGATTATACATCATTTGATTGGGAGATCCTATTTATTAAAAAGGAGGCTAGAAGGTGATAACATATTACGAAAATTAAATTAGTAACATATAGATATGCTAATTTAATGTTTGTAGTATGTTGTCACCTTCTATATACCTCTTCTTTAATAAATAGGATCTCCCGACCACCGAAGATGCTATGTAAAAAAAAATCGTCCAGACTAATGGATGAATGAATGCCACTAAGTAAGACACTTTATCAAAGCAATAACTCTTATCCCCGAGTGGCCTCCGGGCCTTGATAAGTGGTGACAACCATGTAAAAAAAAATCAATAAAAAAATGATGTTGCTTTTGGGCTGTATTTGGACTTCTAGCTAGGATCCAAATGTAGTATCTATTTTGTCTGAAGATGGTATAGTTATATCGTGGGGTTTCCGTTCGCACCGGGTGTCCATACAATCCATACAATGAAAATATGTCACATACTGCTATAAGGATATTAGAGATAAACCGTAATAACCAGATATATTCTGACACTACATTAACCAGATTACTTAGATAAATACTTTTACAGTTTTAAAAAAAGGGCTACAATAATATCGCAGGCTCCTCATTCACACTGAACGTCTACATAATGCCCAGCAGCAATATATTACATAGTTACATTTCAAATATAGAAATGTTATTGTATGCAAGACAAAGAATACAGTATAGTAAAATATATTTCCTTAACCCATGAGTTTTCGATGTTTATACATCTCCTCCGAGGAAAAATATTAGCAAAAATTTTACTATATTGTATTCTTTGTCTTGCATGCAATAAAATTTCTATATTTGAAATTTAACTTTTTCAAATCACAAATTTTAAATTCCTAAATTATGATTTATTTGCTCTATCTAGTATATTGAGCAATTTTATTTAACTGGGATAGTCTTATATAAAATATTACACCCAATAATATTTTGTCAGACCGATAATCACTGGATTTGCACACCAGTAGATTTATTGTATTTCATTATTCTGAATAATTATATATATAATATAAACACGTTACCTTTCTCGTTGTAATGATGAACACAGAAGACGCAGATACAAAACCACATGATGATACGTTTATTTCTTCTTCGACCGGTCGGACATGATTTTGTATTTCAGGGATTCAAAGTTGTTACATGGTAATCTCTAAACCCCCCCTGTATGTATATATATATATATATATATATATATATATATATATATATATATATATACACACACTTACATATACGAAACGCTCTCATCCATCTAAAATATGTTGTATATTTGCACTGATTAACCTCTTGATAATCATACGTTATTTTTGTCAATTTTTTTTTTTAAATTGGAAATCCCTGTTAGTCTAAAAGGAATTTTAATTTTATTTCAGTGGGATTTTGGTCACCTACTTTTTTTTGGAAAATTATTATCGCAAAGGAAACATTGGGTTAAAGACGGTGATTCTCATGTATGTACGGCGTTATCTCAGGTAAGTCTAGTTTTTAATTAGCAGGACCCATGTCCCGGCGTTGCCCTGGGGGATTTTTTTAGTGTTTTTTTTGTTGTATTTTTAACATTAGATAACGTAAACTGCTAAAAGATGCCGTCATTCAAAACATGGGGTCCCTCTCTTCCCATTTAAAAAATTGGAGGCTTCTTCGTTATAAGAGCGAAATTTGAAAATCGAAATATTGGATTTCAATTTATTGAGATTGTCGAACTGACTTCCTCATCTTGGTTGTTATAGTCACAACGTTTCGGCCGTTTTGCCCTCCGGCCTTCATCATCTCACATGTCTAAAACCTCATTCGGTAACAGCATAATGAGTGTCCCCTTTTCCTTTCCAGACTGACCCCTTGTTATGCGGTGATCCTCATGGTCTATACTTTTATTCTTCCGAATCTGTTTGAGGGGCCATATTGGCAGTCTGACTTCAGCGAGATCTGCCAGAGTCGATGGTGGACAAACTTACTCTACATCAACAACATCTTCAAGCTGGAAGATGGGGTAATTTTCTCTCTTTTTGTTTATCTTTTCTCAGCTTTTTTTTTTCGTTAGAACGATCAAATAAAAAAAATCAGTGCTTCTACAGTTTATCGCCGAAACTGGAGACGCCATTTTATTTCGAGTACCTGCCGATTAGAATCAGAGGGAGAAATCGGCAGAATTGCCGTTTAGTTGTGCAAATAGCCTCGAAGCCTAGGTACTTGTACAGTTTAATCAAGACATTAAAAAAATCAAAATATCGAGAAAAGTTTACATTGTACGTATCCGTTATGGAATGAAACTTTGTTTATATTTACGTGATTATTAAAAATATGATCCCATAATTAAAGAGATCATGTGGTAACGCGTTGCCGCCAACGTCTACCATTGTTTTATTCAGCCCCGTACATCGAAAAGAGGTAAGTATTCAAAATTTATCTATTTTGATCTATTTTTATGGTTCTGCTGAAATCATGTTCTTTCCGAAAAAGATATAGATTTGTCTCGTTTTGCCCCAAGTAATGGGGTAAGACGGGACAATACAGTTAGCTGAATAAATCATCTGTATTTCTCTTGAAAATAATTTCTCATCTTTTTTTTTTGTTGTTGTTGTGGCATTGTTTTCCTATACTTTGAATGTTCAGTTTTCGTTAAATATGTGAGGGGAAATAGTTTTTTTTAGGTATTTTACCCCCCTCCCCCTTACCCATATTTCAATGTTTCGAAAACTAAACAACATTTAGGTCAATACAAATGCAACATTTTATAAAGCTAAAGTGTTTAAATAATTAAAAAGTACATATATATATATATATATTGAGATTGTCGGACTGACTTCCTCATCTTGGTTGTTATAGTCACAACGTTTCGGCCGTTTTGCCCTCTGGCCCTCATCAGGTGTTTTGTATCGAACTGGGGAACCGTTTGTTAGGAGTCTCGAACCCAACCCTTTATTATTATTACGGGGGTACCGTGTTCGGACTCCAGCTAGGCTCTGGGACATAGTCACTGATTCCCTGTTTTGAATGTTACTTTCCACTGCCTTCGTTCAGGATTGAACTCAGCACCTTTAAGTAATTGTAAACTTTGATACAACGTCTAGGACCACTCGGTCATATGTCACTAGGACAATTCTTAGTTGGTTTTTGTTAATGTTAAACCTATGTTGTTATTCAAGGTTTTCTCTCTCTATTAGAGGCATCCAAAGTACATTCAGCTCTACGCTTGGTTTGCTCAGTAGGTTGTTATGTATTTTAAACGGCTCTCTTTGTGTTTGGAAATCGCCAAAATGAGTGACGTGGAGTCGGCGTCCAAAGTGGGGAGCCGACTTTGGCGCCTAAAAGAAGTGGCGCCAAAGCCGGCAAGAGGGGAGATAGAACTGGGGGGGGATGGTGAGGTTGGTTGATCCGTCTCGTCTCTGTTGTAAATTTTAAATGATTTTTCTCTCGGCCAACATCTTTTATCATGGTTACTCCTTTAAATTTGTATTTATGTGTGTGATGGGAGGGGTGTCCTACTTAAACCCAATTTTAAAACATTTTTTAAATCATATCAAAAATACAAAAAAGATAACAATATTAATAAAATGTCATTTGTGTCGAGGGATTTGAGATTTTGATCTTGGCTAAAAGGCCAAGAAAAGCTTAAAAAGCTAAGAACAGCATCTATTAACAACAGACCTTTGATCTTAACCAAAAAGGCCAAGCACAAAAGTGTTACGGACAGACAGACGGAGTGACTTATAGAGTCGCTTTCATGCGACTAAAAATCTATTTTTATCGAAATGCTACAAACACAAGGGTTTGCTCTTAGTTAGCAGGTTTTGTTTGTTTGTTTGTTCTTTCAATTCTTTACTAAATATTTTTTTTGTTTTGCTATTTTTTTATTTTCAGTGTATGTTTTGGACTTGGTATTTGGCGAATGATATGCAATTTTTCATCATATCTCCCATAATCCTTTGCCAGTTTATTTTGTGAGTACACAATAAAGTTTGTATGAAACTTTTCTTTAAGATGGAGGTCATTTGAAAATAATTCTGATCCTGACAAAGTATATTTTGGAAGAAATAAAAGCGATTTACATTTTTTTCTTCATAATGATATGCTAAAACTATCAACAAGAAAAACTACCTAACCAGAATCAAGTATTTTTTGTATGTCCGGCAAAGGCTTTTTGGAGGAGGACGAGGGGGGGGGGGGAGGGTTCTCGGATGAGAGTTTTACTATTCTTTAAAACTTTTTATATACCGTGTAGATTGTAATATTTTTTAACACCTCAAACCTGAACCTATATGTATATATATATATATATATATATATGATTAGTTTTTTTAAAGAAATTCAGCAGAGTGCTCAATTAAAAGGAAAATCCGAAATATAAGAGCGTTTTTATATTTTGTGTACAGAATGTTAGATGAGACAAGTCATTGGTACCGTCGGTTTCAAGCCCAATAGTTAGGACCGTTTAAGATATCCATATCAAACTCTCTTCAGCCAATGCTCGTCTCTGTTTGATATGGATATCTTAAACTCGTAACTATCGGGCTTGAAACCGACGGTACCAATGACTTGTCTCATCTAACAACTTTCTGTACACAATATATATATATATATGTGTGTGTGTGTGTGTGGCCTTGTAGAGGTACAGGATACTCTCAGGTGTGAGTAGTCTTCTAGCACGATAGAGGGAGCCCATCTTACTTGCAGCAGCCTTCGCAATGTCCTCGATGTATTTGTATTTTCATTTAGTTGTATCATCTCTATAATTATTAATTAATGAAAAATATATAAGGTGTATATAAATATATGTATAAAATTGAAAAAATAATATAATCACACCTCATCCGATATGTATTGTCCAGATATGTACATTTTTTAGATATATTATACATTACCCAAGTCGTTCTGGATATTTTCTATTATATATATATATATATATATATATATATATATATATATATATATATATATATATATATAAAGTTTATATATTTGCATATCCGTATGTGTGTGAATGTAATCGCAAGTGCTCGGATGAGCTCCAATCTTTGGTCCCCCTTGCCAAACTTTCACGAAAAACACTCATCTAACTGAAACCAATATCAATATCTCTTTATCTGTGCCTTAACCTAAATGTAGATTCCATGAACAAAGCTTCTTTCTTAGAACTGCACACCTGTGGAACTGTCTTCCGTTTGCCTGCTTTCCAACTGACTACAATACGTCGTCTTCAAGTCCAATGTAAACAAGTTCTTGATGGTTAAGTAATCCAATTTACCAAATTTCCACTATCAACGATTACTACAATATTGTCCCATTGACTACTGTACACTCTTTAACCCTTATCCTTGAGTGGCCTCCAGGCCTTGATAAGTGGTGACTCCTATTGTAATATTTTTGGTATCTAATGGGATATGCTCACTGAAAGTTGGGATATTCTATTGATAAATGCTGCCGATTAGAACTGACGAATCAAATTAATTCACGTTCTGTTACCAACCAATCAGAAACCAGAATTTCTCCATAAAAATTGAATCATTTAGCATACCAACACATAATTTTTTCGTGTCAACATGAGAAGGATCTTTTGTTCTTTTGCTTTTAAAATCATAAAGTCCAGGACTTGTACAGAACAGCTACCCATTGAAAATTTTTCATATCCAGGACTTGTACAGAATAGCTAGCCATCGGAAACTCTTCTGAAATTAAACATGGCTTCCAATTCAAGAAGTAATGTTCTTGTTTTTTCAGTATTGCATTAATTTTATAAACAATTTTATTTATTTATTTTTTTTTTAGGCTTCCATCTTTTGCGTTCCTGACAATCGTCATGATGTTCAGTGCTTACATCGTCTCTAGTGTGATTCTTTGGCAACGATTACCAGACCCAAGCGCACAGTAAGGAGATTTTTTTTTTACTACGATATTATGCCCTTGATTACTGTACACTTAATAAGACTTACCCTCGAATGGCCTCCGGGCCTTGATAAGTGGTGACTCGTACATAAAAAAAGAGTAGAAAAATAATTATTAATATAAAAAGAAATTTGTCAAATGGAGCGAAATTACTATATTACGCTTACTAAAAGAAAAAAAACAGATAAGTTGACAAGGGAGATAATTAAGTTCTGTTGCATACGTCACGTGACGAAGGTAATTCAAATGTCGGCCAAAATTAATTTTCCACCTTATAGCTTTTCGTTATGCTTTTTTTTTACTCCTTACAAAGCATATAGTCACTTGGGCGTAAGGGGTTACTATTTGGGGCCATGTCTAGGAAAGATTACCAAGATGTTGGGTTATGTTACATTTTAACTTCTGCATATCAGTACGACCAAGGAAGCAGGTAGCAGGAAGGGAATTCCAAAGTTTAGCTGCTCGAGGGAAGAAATTATTAGAATAGAAAGCTTTCTGGCATTTAGGGACATCAACAGTGAAGGGGTGAGATGTTATTGCTAAGCGGGTTTGTCAGGGATATGTACGTCGATGGGTTACAAGTGAAAAGAGTTCATCAGAACACATTCCTATTTTCTTACCTGCAAATCAATTTATTTTTCTGTTTCCAGTAGCGTGATAAATGATGACATCTACACGAAACCTTGGTGCCGAATTAGTCCTTTTCTCATCGGAATCATCTTGGGATATTTCTTGCAGCAAAAGAGCAGAAAACGCAGTTTCCCAAAGGTTAGTAGCCAGATATCTTTTCTCTCAACATAGGATCTATCTAATGTATATATATATATATATATATATAAAATAAAAATTACAATTAAATTTACCAAAATGATCCAAGATGGTAAAATTAAAGTATATTATAAATATTAAAGAATTAATATTTATAAAATTATCTCAACCAGATGTAAAAGCTCGATAAAACCAAATAGGAGATAGAGCTTATAATAAGAGCAAATAGTTAATTAAACATGTTAAAAAACACTTTTAAAAAGAGTTAAAAACATATTTAATCTGAAAAGGAAATAATAAGTGGATAGTCCTTAATCCGTGAAATTTCGAAGAAATACTTTCCTTCCTATCAGAGGGTAGGAATTAACAAAATGCGGGATCTGATTTTGCATACAAAAGTATTTGATGAAACTGCAAGTAAGTCAAAGATCTTACTTGATAAGTAAAGCAGAAGGAATATGGTGAACAAAACGGTGATTTCACATGAATGGATAGTCTGGTGAAAGGTAAAGTATCCAATGACGGTAAAATCCAAAAATGTAAATCCCATCGTCATTGGATACTTTTAATTTTAATTATAAATTATCAATCATCTTACTCAATATTAAAATAGCTCTAGAATATATATGCCTATCGAGCTTATTATATATCTACATTACAACGAGCACTGTTTTCTTTCTTTTTATTTTGATTGTATTAATGAATTTACTAATACATTAAAATATACTCTGCTCTTTAGACTCTTGTTCTTATTCCCTAAGTATATATATATATATATATATGTAATGATTTTCTTTCTTAATTTTTTTCCAGTGCCTCCAATTGTGTGGATGGACTTTTGCGGTCAGCACTTGCCTTTTTCTGTCATACATCAAATACACAATGAATAAGGAAAACCCACTCACCTGGTTAAATAGCCAGTATACAGCCTATGAAGTAGTATCCCACCCACTGTGGGCGATGGCAGTAAGCTGGGTCATAATCATCTGTGCATCAGGCAATGGAGGTAAGTAATGACCAAGAAACAAATAAATCTCACAGATTGATATTTGATTCTGGTTAGCCAGTTTTTATTCATTGTTGTTGCCCACTGTTTTTTGCATCAAAAACTGCTTCCTTCAGTTTCTTTCAAAAAAATACTTATTCCTCAAATGTGTTATCTTAAGACTTCTAAGGTTAATACAAACCCTTGTTCGCTTCTAGGTATCACTATTTAAATCAAAGTAAAATTCAACTAGCAATGAGTATTGAAATCGATATTTTATTCTGCTTAGCCAGTTTGTATTCATTGTTGTTGCACAATGTTCTTTAAAGTTAAAAATAGTACCTCATTCAGTTTCTTTAAAACAATACTTATTCCTCAATTGTTTCTTATCCTAAGATATTTAAGTTTAATACAAATCCTTGTTCCTTTCTAGCTATGAATCTCACAAACTGATATTTGATTTTGCCTAGCCAGCTTTTATTCATTGTCATTGCCTTTGGTGCTATTCTTTTTTTTTTATTTTTCTAAGGCACACGCACAAATTGAAATTTATAAATTCATTTGCGTGGGCATTACAGCATCCACCCACACCTCTTGGGTCAAAAAGCCGGAATGTTTGAGAAATGGCCGTAGTTGAAAGCATGTTTCTTCATAAAAAATATGATTTTTTGACCAATCAGGGCTCGATTTAAAAAACTTATTCTTGCAAGCTTCTGGGAGCCTCTAAAAAAATATAAAACAGCAAGAACTTCTCTCGTCAGAGAGAGACAACAGACACCAGCAGAAAGACAAGTCACAAGGCGAACGCTCGCCGAGTGAATTCAGTAGCTGAGATGACAGATTTTCTTGCACGCCAAGGAATATTATTTGACTCTCTCTTTCTCTTACTTCAGCACAACACGTAGTAGGACTCTTTCTTTCACGCTCTCAAGTCTTCACCTTTTTCCTCCCTTCCTTCTTTCATGCAGACAGCCACCTTTGCGCACACTAAAAAAGTAATTTCTTTTCTTTTAACGTAAGTTTATTTTACATTATTTGGTAGTGTATTTCTTTTTATTTATTTGTATCGGGGGACTTATGCAATCGATATTTGATTCTGCCTAGCCAGTTTTTATTCAAATGCAGCTTTAACACAAATCTTTTTTTTTTTTTCTTTTAAGGAATGATCAGCCACATCCTTTCCTGGAAGTTCTGGATCATAATGAACCGTTTAACGTATTGTGCTTATCTCCTCCATCCCATTATCATCATGGTTGGTATGAGGATGAGCATGACCCCACTCTACCTATCAAATGCAACGACTGTAAGTTTTCACTTTTTATACATCTTTATCATATTTTTTTTTAATTACATTTTCAACCCAAACAAGGCACATTGCCACTTTGATGTAGGGGGCTACTATCAGGGGCAACAACTACTGGGGTACTATGTAGGGATTTGGGCAGCAAGATGTCGGTTCACGTTGCACTCGAACTTCTGCACGCCAGTACAGTTGGGGAAGCAGGGACATGGAATGGAATTCCAAAGTCTTGGATATTTGATTCTGCCTAGCCAGAATGATTTACCAAAACATTAAATCCTTAGTATGTTAAAAATCACTTTTAATTTTTTGTTTTTATTCCACATCTACGCTTTCGTTGGTCATCTCTGTTTTAATTATTCTTTTTTCGATATTTGATTTTTGCCTAACCAGAATAAATTACCAAAACTTTAAATCCTTAAAATCACTTTTATTTTTTTTCCTTTTTATTCCAGATCTATGCTTTCATTGGTCATCTTACGATCTCCTATGGCGTCGCGTTCATTGTGTCGCTCCTGTTTGAAATGCCCATCAGAATGCTCGAAAAGGTTATGTCAAATCGCAAATGAGAATGAAGATAAGCCTGTCAGGGGATTGCTGACTTTCAACATCATTTTCTTTTTCATTTTTTAACTTTTATTTACTCTAAACAAGACACATTGCCACTGAAGCATAAGGGACTACTGTGGTAGGGGCCAGATTTATAGGGGTTTAGAAGCAAGATGTTTGTTCACATTACATTTAAATTCTGTATGTTGGTACTGTTAGGGAAACAGGGAGCTGGAAATGAATTTTACATCATTTCCTACAGTTTATGCCAATGTTATCTGTTTGGTATGTAAAAATGTTCAGGGTCTTTGATATGACAGGGCCGCCAGAGAATATTAATGGTTCCCTTGAAAGACAGAAGAACCATAAATACTTGGCTTTTGTCCTTAAAATTTAATTCAAGCCAGAAATTACTTACACATCATCTGTAGAATATTATTACCCCCCCCCAATAAAATGGACAAAATGTTTATTATTTACTTTAGCGTAAGAAATCAAGTCATGTCTTTGAGCATTCGTATAGAAAGATAATTTCTCTGACATTTGTTCAATATCAGGTTTTGAGTACTGGGCCTGACACTTGACAAGATCAAATAAAACCCAACTGATAGACACAGACACACACCTGGCCGGAAGAAATAAAACCTGGCTGATTGACACAAATCCATACCTGGCTGGAAGAAATAAAACCTGGCCGATTGACACAGACACACACTTGACTACATTTTTTTTTTACAATTGTTTGTGTTAATTTTACTAATTAAAGATGTCTGTACATTTTTTTGGAAAATAGGCACTAAAAGCAAGTTGACCCGCACCCCATAGAAATAAAAATCTTCTGTTTTCCCCTGATGAATGGCAAAAAAACAACAACATTTATTTTCTTTTCACCATCACGTTTATTATACTTCTCCATTTTTAAAATGACCATCAGTAATTGCCCGTGTATCACTACCATGGCTACAGCGAATACTAAAATAACACTTGTAGGATAAAAACTATCAGGTTGTATTGTTCCGGATGAGGGGTTGATAGAGTAGCGTCCGTTTTCTTGTCACGAGACCATCCTCCTAGATATTATCTCCTCCTTTTTGGTTTGGCAATAGGGCTTTTGTTAAGATTGGCACTCCCTTGTTTACAAAGCCATTCGGCGAAAATGAAGTCAGACAAATTTAAAGATTAAAAAAAAAATAACTGCATAAGCATATTTTGGCACTTCTACACTATCAGAACAAAATTTTTTAGTCGATAAATAGTTTTCAGATAAAAACAATGGTTTCTATTGATTTTTTTTTGTCAATTTTAATTAATTAGAATGTTAAGTTCCTGAATATTACTGAATTATAAAAAAAACAACTTTAATCGTTTTAGCATGTGAGAAATTGCCGCCATCTTGTTTAAATAGAAATGGAAAATTACCTCCTATTTGAACTCTCCTATGTCTTACGATCATTTTCATCAAATTCTATTTTATTTTCTTTAATAAATAATTTTCTACCGTATCGATTTTCGTAATTTTTGGATATAATCATTTTAAAAATACAAGGAATACATAGATACCATTGTTTTCATGTGAAATTCAATATTACCATTTCCGAAATTTCGTCCCAATAGTGTAGAATTGTCCATATTTTTATTATAAAGATTATAATTTTGTTATAGAAGTATAAATAAAAGATTATTTGGCACTTCTGCACAACAGTGACACTCCCTCCGCATCTTTAATACTAGCTTTTCTTCCTAAAAATCGAACCTTTTGCTCGGTATCATAACAAATTGTTTTTAGCCGTAAAAAAATTAAAAAAAAAAACTACTTGGTGAAATTTTTGCGGGGAGATCTTTATTCCATAACGGATACGTAAACTATGACTTTTTATCGATATTTTCATTTTTTTAATATCTTGATTAAACTGTACAAGTACCTGTTGGCCATCCGTACCTTTAAATTTGTCTGACGTCACTTCCGTCAAATGGCTTTGTAAACAAATAAGTGCCAATTTTAACAAAAGCCGGCAATAGTGATAATGTAGTATCAATATTATTGTCATGCCATGTTACTCCCAGGGATTACCAATTTTTTTTTTGTAGTGGGAGAGGGAGGTCGTGTTTCTTTTGTTGTCTCAAGACCATCCTTCCAGGCATTATTCCTCCTTTTTTTTTGTGGACGTAATAAAATTCCGAACAATAATTACGTTTACTTTCTTTTAAAAAAATGTTTATTATTTATTTTTGTTGTTTTTGTTTTTACAGAAAAAAAAATCATTCCAATAAATGTCCATTGTTTTTATTTTATTTTTACATGAATAAAAATTTTATGAAAATTGTGTATTTTTTATTTCTATGCTTTATCAAAATTAATTTAGGTAAAACTTTTTGGCAGTCTTGCACTTCCGGCAGACTCGAAAGTAAGTTCGACAACTCTATAAGGGTCACCACATCAGTATTTTACACCGTCAAATCATGTGTTATTTTGTAAAGAAAATTATATTGAACGAATTTGATTAAATAAAGTAAACGAACAAAATATACATTTTTATATATTTACTAGACTACCCGTGACCCGTTGGGTCAGTATGTTATATTAGCTATGGAATTCATGTATTATGACACTTGTGACGTAAAGAAAATGTTTTTTTTTTTGACATAACAGAAACATTTCTATGAAAGTATATTAAAATGAAAAAAGAATATAGATAGATTTCTATGAGTCGTTCTGTTTATTATAATTGATTATTTTTGAAAAAAAAATACAGTTACTGAATTATAAGTCGTTGGCCATACTTATCGGTAAATGTGCACTGAACAGATACCATAATACTTATTATAGTTAAATACAAATTTTGATATATCTGCTTTTTTTTTTTTACATCGTTCATTTCTGTATTACGTTTAAATAATAATTTCGAAATAATAACATTAATATTTCAGGTCAAAATCTGCAAAAGAAGCGATTTGTGTTTATTTGTTTACGTTGTTATGGGTTAATGTTTATGCGCGCATGCGCAACCGGATGTCGTAAACCGGAACATTGTATCGTTACAAGGTCATTTGAGTTTTATAATTATATAGATAACTGTTTATTTAACAGAAAAAAAGAAACAATTTTCAGAAAGTGTATTACGGTCTTAACAAAGCAAAATAAAAAAAAAACTGTGAAACTTTGTTGTGTGTAAAGTGTAAAACTTGAAAAAAAGTATTTAAAAAAAATATTTAAAAAAATCTTTGAAAACATTAATAATTCATAATATCGTGATAAAACTTTAATAATTCGTAATATCGTGATTTGACGTTTTTACCCTCAAATTACATTTTAAAAAAAATATTAAAATATTTTTTTTAAAACCGTGAAACTTTGCTGTGCGTAATAAAAGAAGATAAAAAATATTTAACATTTTCAAAATATTTTTTATTAAATATTAATCAAATACTTTTCATTATATGTTCTAAAACTATATCGTGATTTGACGGTGTAACATACTGATGCGACCCTTTCTAGAGTTGTCGAACTTGCTTTTGAGTTTGCCAACATTTTTTATTAAATTTTTACGACGTGCCCCAGCGTATTATAAGCACCCCAATCACCCCATGTTAAGAACGGCTTTCGGAATAAACACCCCCTCCCCAACATAGAAAACCGTTCTTAACATGGGGCGGTTGGGGTGTTTATAATATGCTCGGGCACATCGTAAAAATTGACCCTGTTTTTTTATATTATTTTTTTAAAATTTTGTTTTAAACAAAAACAATATCACGTACTTAATTGTCATGTCAAAAATAGTAATATATCCAAAAATGTATTTTGAAATGTAAATAACTGGAGACCATGTTTGAACAGGTGTCATATGAAAGGGGCCTACCCTCAATTTGTTCAGGTATGGTGAAAACGAATACCGCAAGGAAAATTAGAAGAGACAGACAGACTACTAGTTTTGTAGCTAGTTTTATTAATGCGTATATTTTGAAATGTAAATCACCAAACCAAAATAAAGAGGACAAAATAAAGGCAACCCTAATCAAAAATATGGTTTATTACATCGCCAAAAAAAAAAAAAAAGAAGAATCGGGAGCTCCAATAATACGATAATTTCGTGGGGAAGTAAATTGTTTTCTTTTTTCTAACTTGGTTTTAAAAAGTTTTTATTGCTAACATTTATTTTCATGAACTCTAACCACACCTCACAACCCTAATCCGGCCGGTCGGGAAAAAAGTTTTTATTTTTTTAAATTTTGTTGAAACCGACGAAATGAATTTTAATTTAAACTTCGTTTGACGTTGGCACGTGCAGATAACACACATACGCACGTACGCACGCCGACACACACACACACACACACACACGCACGCACCCACGCACAGATAAGAATCGCTTGTCACACATTCTCTGCACATGCCGGGGTCAAACAGAAGTTAAATGAATCGATTAAAAATGGCTCCACAAAGTTGTGTCTGAACTTTTTATTCTATGAAACTTAAGATAATTAAAACGAAATAATCGTGACCCGTGGAAATTCCACGGCGAATATTTCGCATTCAATAAGAACAAAACGAAAAAGTAGTGAACAAATAAATATATAAGAAAATGTTGTTTTAACTTATTTTAAAACGTATATTTAACACAAACAAAAGTAGCGCACAATTTTAAGTTAGAACAATAAAGAAGTGTCTGATATTTTACAGTCATCTTGTGAGACTCAACAATCGCTCCGAACTCGAAAATTAAGCAAAATACTGGTAGCAACACATCCAATAAATGTCAGCAAACGTTCGAACATGTTTTCTTTTTCACATTAGCGAAACTCTTATTAGAGCAAAAGCGAAAATGAGAAGCAAACACAAATGAAGAAGTCGGTTTTTATCGTTGAGCACAAAAACAAAAAGAGTATCTAATCTAATAGGCCCCGTGCTATAGGTCAATCTCCAAAGTCTGTCCCATCGCCTCAGTGTTGCATCCCTGTTTACAAGTACTTTAATGGGATGTGCTCTGATGAATCCATAGCACTTATACCAGTGCCCGGAAAACTTGTCCCGGAAAAACTCGTCTCCGGAAAAACCGTACCCGGAAAACTCGTACTGTTCAGTTTGTTCAGGTATGCTGAAAACGAATATCGCAAGGAAAATTAGCAGAGAAAAATAGTTTTGGAGCTAGTTTTATCAATGCGTGTATTGTGAAATGTAAATCACTGGCGACCATGTATGAACTGACGGCATATGAAAGGGGCAAAACCTCAGTTTGTTCAGGTATGCTGAAAACGAATATCGCAAGGAAAATTAGCACAGATAGACAAATAGTTTTCGAGATATTAATGCGTGTATTTTTAAATGTAAATCACTGGCGACCATGTTGAACAGGCGGCATATGAAATGGGCAAACCCTCAGTTTGTTCAGGTATGCTGAAAACGAATATCGCAAGGAAAATTAGCAGAGACAAATAGTTTTCGAGCTAGTTGTATTAATGCATGTATTTTGAATTGTAAATTACTGGCGACCATATTGGAACAGGCGGCATATGAAACGGGCCAACCCTATCTTTGTTCACGTATGCTGAAAACGAATATCGCAAGGAAAATTAGCAGAGACAAATAGTTTTGGAGATAGTTTTATTAATGCGTGTATTTTGAAATGCAAATCCCTGGCGACAATGTTTAAACATGCGGCATATGAAAGGGGCAAACCCTCAGTTTGTTCAGGTAGACTGAAAACGAATATCGCAAGGAGAATTAGCAGAGATTAATGCGTGTATTTTGAAATGTAAATCACAGACGACCATGTTTGAACAGGCGGCATATTAAAGGGGCCAACCCTCAGTTTGTTCAGGTATGCTGAAAACGAATATCGCAAGGAAAATCATCACAGACTGACTATAGAATCACCATCAAAGTATTGAAATATTTTTTATTTTATAAAGGAATCACTACTTATCAAGCCCCAGAGGCCACTCGAGGATAAGGGTTAAAGTGTGTACAGTAGTCAATTGGACAATATCATAGTAATCGTTAGAAGTGTCAATTTGGTAAATTGGATTACTTAAGAGGAACGGCTCATCAAGAACTTATTTACATTGAACTTGAAGACGACGAAATAAAAATATAAAGTTGAAAGAACTAGCGAAAAATACCATTTTAACGATGCCTTTAAAATCGTAAACTGCCTGTTTACATTTTTTTACATTTAAAAATTGTAAAGAAAAAAGCAAACCTGTAGAATCCTAAAAAGATCTCCCGGGAGCATTTTTGCAACATGAAAAATATACAAACCAAAATAAAGAGAGGAGGAAACCTACTCAAAAATATGGTTTATTACATCGCCTAAAAAAAAAGAAGAATCGGGGCCTCCAATAATACGATAATTTGGTGGAGAAGTAAATTGTTTTCTTTTTTCTAACTTGGTTTTAAAAAGTTTTTATTGCTAACATTTATTTTCATAAACTCTAACCACACCTCACAACCCTAATCCGGCCGGTCGGGAAAAAAGTTTTTATTTTTTTAAATTTTGGTGAAACGCACGCACGCACTCACACATAAGCATATCGCTTGTCAGCAAGCTAAAGAAGAGAGAAAGTGGGGGAAGGAGAGAAAGAATCGTGTTCTCTGCACTGCCGGGGTCAAACAGAAGTTAAATGAAATCGATTAAAAATGGCTCCACAAAGTTGTGTCTCTGAACTTTTTATTCTATGAAACTTAAGATTAATAAAACGAAATAATCGTGACCCGTGGAAATTCCACGGCGAATATTTCGCATTCAATAAGAACAAAACGAAAAAGTAGTGAACAAATAAATATATAAGAAAATGAATGTTACCAAAGGCAAGATAAGTTACCCTTCTACCTACCTAGATGACATTTTTGTTGTTTTAACTTATTTTAAAACGTTTATTTAACACAAACAAAAGTAGCGCACAGTTTTAAGTTAGAACAATAAATAAGTGTCTGATATTTTACAGACATCTTGTGAGACTAGATAATCGCTCCAAACTCGAAAATTAAGCAAAATACTGGTAGCAACACATCCAATAAATGTCAGCAAACGTTCGAACATGTTTTCTTTTTCACATTAGCGAAACTCTTATCAGAGCAAAAGCGAAAATGAGAAGCAAGCACAAATGAAGAAGTCGGTTTTTATCGTTGAGCACAAAAACAACAAAAAAAGAGTATCTAATCTAATAGGCCCCGTGCTATAGGTCAATCTCCAAAGTCTGTCCCATCGCCTCAGTGTTGTATCCCTGTTTACAAGTACTTTAATGGGATGTGCTCTGATGAACCTATAGCATTTATACCAGTGTCCGGAAAACTTGTCCAGGAAAACTCGTCTCCGGAATAACCGTACCCGGAAAACTCGTACTGTTCAGTTTGTTCAGGTATGCTGAAAACGAATATCGCAAGGAAAATTAGCAGAGACAAATAGTTTCGGAGCTAGTTTTATTAATGCGTGTATTTTGAAATGTAAATCACTGGCGACCATGTTTGAACAGGCGGCATATGAAAGTGGCCAACCCTAAATTTGTTCAGGTATGCTGAAAACGAATATCGCAGGTAAAATTAGCACAGACAGACTACCAGTTTTGGAGCTAGTTTTAGTTAATGCGTGTATTTTGAAATGTAAATCACTGGCGACCATGTTTAAACAGGCGGCATATGGAAGGGGCCAACCCTCAGTTTGTTCAGGTATGCTGAAAACGAATATCGCAAGGAAAGTTAGCACAGACAAATAGTTTTCAAGACAGTTTTATTAATGCGTGCATTTTGAAATGAAAAGGAAAACTAGCACATCAAAGTATTGAAATATTTTTTGTTTTACAAAGGAATCACTACTTATCAAGGCCCAGAGACCACTCGAGGGTTTAAAGAGTGTGCAGTAGTCAATGGGACAATATCATAGTAATCGTTAGAAGTATAAATTTTGTAAATTGGATTACTTAAGAGGAACGGCTTATCAAGAACTTGTTTACATTGGACTTGAAGAGGACGAAATAAAAATATAAAATTTAAAGAACTCGTTAAAAATATTTTAACGATGCCTTTCAACTCGTAAACTGCTTGTTTACATTTGTGTACATTTTTCGAAGATAGTAAAAAGTGTAAAAAAAAGTAAACGTTTAGAATCCTAAAAAAATCTCCCGGAAGCATTTTTGCAACATAAAAAATGTACAAACCAAAATAAAGAGAGGAGGAAACCTACTCAAAAATATGGTTTATTACATCGCTTAAAATAAAGAAGAATCGGGGCCTCCAATAATACGATAATTTGGTGGGGAAGCAAATTGTGTTCTTTTTTCTAACTTGGTTTTAAAAAGTTTTTATTGCTAACATTTATTTTCATAAACTCTAACCACACCTCACAACCCTAATCCGGCCGGTCGGGAAATAAAGTTTTTATTTTTTTAAAATTTTGTTGAAACCGACGAAATGAATTTCAATTTAAACTTCGTTTGACGTTGGCACGTCGCACGCACGCACACACACACACACACACACACACACACGCACGCACACACACATAAGCATTCGCTTGTCACCAAGCTAAAGAAGAGAGAAAGTGGGGGAAGGAGAGAAAGGGTCGTGTTCTCTGCACTGCACGTGCCGGGGTCAAACGTAAGTTTTAAAAAATGGCTCGACAAAGTTGTGTCTGAACTTTTTATTCTATGAAACTTAAGATTAATAAAACGAAATAATCGTGACCCGTGGAAATTCCACGGCGAATATTTCGCATTCAATAAGAACAAAACGAAAAAGTAGTGAACAAATAAATATATGAGAAAATGTTGTTTTAACTTATTTTAAAACGTTTATTTAACACAAACAAAAGTAGCGCACAGTTTTAAGTTAGAACAATAAAGAAGTGTCTGATATTTTACAGTCATCTTGTGAGACTCGACAATCGCTCCAAACTCGAAAATTAAGCAAAATACTGGTAGCAACACATCCAATAAATGTCAGCAAACGTTCGAACATGTTTTCTTTTTCACATTAGCGAAACTCTTATTAGAGCAAAAGTTAAAATGAGAAGCAAACACAAATGAAGAAGTCGGTTTTTATCGTTGAGCACGAAAACAAAAACAAAAAGAGTATCTAATCTAATAGGCCCCGTGCTATAGGCCAATCTCCAAAGTCTGTCCCATCGCCTCAGTGTTGCATCCCTGTTTACAAGTACTTTAATGAGATGTGCTCTGATGAATCCATAGCACTTATACCAGTGCCCGGAAAACTTGTCCCGGGAAAACTCGTCTCGAAGTCGAGTGTCGGCGTTCTTGTCTCGAAGTAAGTTTTTTTTAACACAGTTGAGTTGGAAATGGATTTCTGCACGTGCATCATGGCTGGACGATAAGAATAACAATACAAATAACAATAATTATTATCTTCAAGTCTCTTCTTAAAGGGGCATTCGGCTACGAAGTTACAACTAGCTAATCGACACGCGACACTGTCAATGAGTTATGCGAAACAGACGGACTCTTCCGCTGTATCAAAGTTATTAAGTGTGGTTAGACTGAAACTCATTAAAGCCAGTAATCTAAGTTTCAACTAGCTAATAGACATTCGGCACTTTCAATGAGTTATGCGATCACCGCCACTTGTCCAAAAACGGACTGTTGCGCTGTATCACAGTTATTAAGGGTTGTTAGAGTGTAACTCATCAGAGCCAGTAACCTAACTTACAACTAGCTAGTCAACATTCGACACTGTCATTGAGTTATGCGATACACTGCTAATTGTCCAGAGACGGACTGTTCTACTGTATCACAGTTGTAAAGGATGGTTAGACTAAAACTCATAAGAGCCAGTAATCTAATTTACAACTACCTTATCGACAGTAGACACTTTCACTGAGTTTACGTGTGTGTGTGCGTCTTTTTGTGTGTGTGTGGTTCGTTAACATTCGGACTGTCCATTTTAAAATCGTTCGGGTATGCTGAAAACGACTATCGCAAGGCACAGACAAATAGTTTTCGAGATACTAATACGTATATTTCGAGATACTAATGCGTATATTTTGAAATGTAAATCACTGGCGACCATGTTTGAACAGGCGGCATATGAAAGGGGCAAACCCTCAGTTTGTTCAGGTATGCTGAAAACGAACATCGCAAGGAAAATTAGCACACACAGACAGAGTTTATTTTGGGAGCTAGTTTTATTAATGCGTGTATTTTGAAATGCAAATCCTTGGCGACCATGTTTGAACAGGTGATATATGAACGGGGGCAACCATCAGTTTTTCAGGTATGCTGAAAACGAATATCGCAAGGAAAATTAGCACAGACAGACAGACTACTAGTTTTGGAGCTAGTTTTATTAATGCGTGTATTTTTAAATGTAAATCACTGGCGACCATGTTTAAACAGGCGGCATATGAAAGGGGCCAACCCTCAGTGTGTTCAGGTATGCTGAAAACGAATATCGCAAGGAAAATCAGCACAGACTGACTATAGATTCACCATCAAAGTAGTGAAATTTTTTTTTATATAAAGGAATCACTACTTATCAAGTCCCAGAGGCCACTCGAGGATAAGGGTTAAAGTGTGTACAGTAGTCAATGGACAATATCATAGTAATCGTTAGAAGTGTACATTTGGTAAATTGGATTATTTAAGAGGAACGGCTCATCAAGAACTTATTTACATTGGACTTGAAGACGATGAAATAAAAATATAAAGTTGAAAGAACTAGCGAAAAATATCATTTTAACGATGCCTTTCAAATCGTAAACTGCTTGTTTACATTTGTGTACATTTTTCGAAGATAATAAAAAGTGTAAAAAAAGGCAAACCTTTAGAATCCTAAAAAGATCTCCCGGAAGCATTTTTGCTACATGAAAAATATACAAACCAAAGTAAAGACAGGAGGCACCCTACTCTAAAATATGGTTTATTACATCGCCTAAAAAAAAAAAGAAGAATCTTAATTTAGACGCTCCAATAATATGATAATTTGGTGGGGGAAGCAAATTGTGTTCTTTTTTCTAACTTGGTTTTAAAAAGTTTTTATTGCTAACATTTATTTTCATAAACTCTAACCACACCTCACAACCCTAATCCGGTCGGTCGGGGAAAAAAGTTTTTATTTTTTTTAATTTTGGTGAATACGACAACACACATACGCACGCATGTACACACATACACACACACACACACACACGCACGCACACATAAGCATATCGCTTGTCACCAAGCTAAAGAAGAGAGAGAGAGTGGGGGAAGGAGAGAAAGGATCGTACGTGCCGGGGTCAAACAGAAGTTAAATGAAATCGATTATAAATCGCTCGACAAAGTTGTGTCTGAACTTTTTATTCTATGAAACTTAAGATTAATAAAACGAAATAATCGTGACCCGTGGAAATTCCACGGCGAATATTTCGCATTCAAGAGAACAAAACGAAAAAGTAGTGAACAAATAATATTATAAGAAAATGAATGTTACCAAAGGCAAGATAAGTTACTCTTCTACCTACCTAGATCACATTTTTGTTGTTTTAACTTATTTTAAAACGTTTATTTAACACAAACAAAAGTAGCGCACGGTTTTAAGTTAGAACAATAAAGAAGTGTCTGACATTTTACAGACATCTTGTGAGACTCGATAATCGCTCCAAACTCGAAAATTAAGCAAAATACTGGTAGGAACACATCCAATAAATGTCAGCAAACGTTCGAACATGTTTTCTTTTTCACATTAGCGAAACACTTTTCAGAGAAAAAGCGAAAATGAGAAGCAAACACAAATGAAGAAGTCGGTTTTTATCGTCGAGCACAACAACAACAAAAAAAAGAGTATCTAATCTAATAGGCCCCGTGCGTGCTATAGGTCAATCTCCAACGTCTGTCCCATCGCCTTAGTGTTGCATCCCTGTTTACAAGTACTTTAATGGGATGTGCTCTCATGAACCCATAGCACTAGCAGTGTCAGAAATTTCGTGAAAATAGTGAATAATTCCACCCCATCTTTCCAAGCTTATAACTCCTCGAAAAATGTAATTCAAGCCCTAATTTTTTTTTTCAATTAAAGGAGTAAGGACCAAGGTTTTATTTAAAAAAAAAACAAAACAAAACAATGTGTTTTTTTTTTTTAAAAAAGGTTTTAAACTTCGGACTTTACAGGTAAATTTCTAAAAAACTGATTTTTTTTTTTGTTTTAAATTTGAATATATTATTTATTGACCTTTTCTCTTCAATTTGTGATATATAAACCTATTAAACATAAATTAATTATTTACTTTTTAATAGACATTTCAAAATGAGAGGCGTAAATTATTCGACCCCCTATCTTTCTAAGCTTATAACTCCTCGAAAAATGTAATTCAAGCCCTAATTTTTTTTTCAATTAAAGGAGCAAGGACCAAGGTTTCATTAAAAAAAAAAAATAAAGACAAAAAGAAAAAATGTGTTCTTATAAAATAAGGTTTTAAACTTCGGACTTTACAGGTAAATTTCTAAAAAACTGATTTTCTTTTTTTGTTTTAAATTTGAATATATTATTTATTGACCTTTTCTCTTCAATTTGTGATATATAAACCTATTAAACATAAATTAATTATTTACTTTTTAATAGACATTTCAAAATGGGGGGGGGGGCGTGAAAATGGGGGGGGGGCGTGAAAATGGGGGGGCGTGAATTAAAAAAAAACGTTTGTCTAAAATATTATATTCGGTTTATTGGAAAGAACATAAAATTTCACATTGACCCTGAAAATATCGTAAAAATAGAATCAATAGAAAAATTTTGATAGATTTTTAAAATTTAAAAATTTAAAAATATTGAGTTTAAAAATTGAAAAATATTGAGTTCGGAAAATTCATTACTGTTTTAAAAAAAAAATAAAAATATTTTTATTACTTTTAAAACAACTGTAATAGTTTATTTTGGAAGTATAATCCATAAAGAAAATAAATAACCCACTTTTAACAGAGAAATTACGAGATTTTTATATTGTATTCGCAGTTTCGTGTTAGGGGTGTCAAAAATTCCTACAAAAATTCTGATACTGCTACCATAGCACTTATACCAGTGCCCGGAAAACTTGTCCCGGGAAAACTCGTCTCTGGAAAAATCGTACCCGGAAAACTCGAACCGTTCAGTTTGTTCAGGTATGCTGAAAACGAATATCGCAAGGAAAATTAGCACAGACAGACAAATCGTTTTCGAGATATTAATGCGTGTATTTTGAAATGTAAAGTAAAATAGATGGCCCATCAAGCCAGAAATAAATTAATGACAGTTTAAAGGCTTCAAAATCGCTTTCGAATTGACTATGACATGATCGTGATTTTCTCATAAAATTCAACATCAACTGTCGATTTATTCGTCGCATTAACTCGCATCCTAGACTTGATTTAACCCGTGAGTGTCGACTCATAAATCAATCGAAATATATATATAGAAAAAAAAAATTATTAGGATTATTTTTTATTAATAGTAAATTACTGTTTCTTAAATTTCAAATCTATATAAAAACACGAACTTAATTTCAAATCTATATAAAAACACGAACTTAATTTTCCGTTTCAGCGTATATTTTGTAAATTTAAATCCAGCCGAGAATGGTTTATGTAAGATGACTAAACCTCCCCCCCCTCTCTCTCTCTCTCTCTCTCTCTCTCTCTCTCTTTAGCTTCTCCGTGCCCCTGCCACTAAGTATGGAGAGAGAGAGAGAGAGAGAGAGAGAGAGAGAGAGAGAGAATATGTACTTCCACATCAAAGAGGGGCAGGAGCATAAACAGAGACAGAAGCACACACTCTAACACACTCGCATAAAAACACACATACAGAAAACACACACATACATACGCACTTGGATAAACACACACACACACACACACACACTCGCATAAACACACACATACACGAACACACACGTACACACAAATACTCAAACACACCAACACCAACACAAATCAACTTTCCGTTAAAAGCTGTCATGAGGTGGCAGGGGTGGGTGTCATAAGTGTCAATCGAATTTGAAAGTTTGTTAACGAAATGGATTTATTTCAACTTCGTTTGACACGTGCCAATTCTCCTGCCCTTCACCCACCCCTCTACCTGCCTCTCTCTTTACTAAGACTTTTCGGGTTGGGGTCTGGGGTAGGTCGTAAAAATAACCGGTTTTTTTTTTCGTTATTAAATTGTAATTTTTGAAGAAATCATTACCTTAAAAGTTAAGAAAGCCATTCTTAATGTAGAGAGGGGCATGTTAACTATTCTGTACTTTCAGCCAATAATTTAATAAGCAAAAGATAGGATAAAATTGAATTTAACAAATATCGAAGAAGTTTTCTTTGATATTTTTTATTTTACAAGCTGCCCCAGCGTAGTATTATCTCCAATCTCTCCATGATAAAAACGGCTTTCTGAAAAAAAAAAAAAAACACTCCCAAGAAAGCCGTTCTTAACATGGAGAGATTGGAGGGGGTATTCCGGAAGTCGTTCTTAAAATGGGGAGAGGAGGGCGTTTTGTAACTATTCCGTACTTTAACCTAACAATTTAATAAAAAAAACATCAAATGTTAAATAAAAATAAGATAAATAAAAAATAAATACCTACCTGCCTCTCTCTTTACTAAGACTTTTCGGTTGGGGTGTTTATGCTACGCTGGGGTAGGTCGTAAAAACAAACTTTTTTTTTCGTTATTAAATTGTAATTTTTTAAGAAATCATTACCTTAAAAGTTAAGAAAGCCATTCTTAATGTAGAGAGGGGCATGTTAACTATTCTGTACTTTCAGCATGTTAACTATTCTGTACTTTCAGCCAATAATTTAATAAGATAGGATAAAATTGAATTTAACTTGAAAATTTTACCCAAAAATATCGAAGAAGTTTTCTTTGATATTTTTTATTTTACAAGCTGCCCCAGCGTAGTATTATCTCCAATCTCTCCATGATAAAAACGGCTTTCTGAAAAAAAAAAAACACTTCCAAGAAAGCCGTTCTTAACATGGAGAGATTGGAGATAATACTACGCTGGGGCAGCTTGTAAAATAAAAAATAAATTTCTGCTTATGATATATATATATATATATATATATATATATATATATATATAATTATTTTTTAATTTTTTTATAACTTTTCAAAGTTTCGGCTTCTCTCTCTCTCTCTCTCTTTCTCTCTCTCTCTATATATCTCTCTCTCTCTCGCTCGCTCGCTCTCGCGCACGCGCGCTTCTCCGTGTCCTTTTATATAGACAGACAGAGAGGGAAAAGGGGGGAGAGACCGAAAGAGACAGAGAATGTGTCTACGCTCTCGTCCACATACACACACACTTGCATTAACACACACATACACAGACGCACACACGTCTACATTCACTCTTCAAACTTGTGGGAACATGCCAACCGGATGCTAACGTCTCCAGCATAGAGACAAAATAAAAAAAATCTTCGTTTGCACATGGCTCCACGCATCGCTTCCGTTTGGAAAAAGAAAAATAAGAAACCATAAAAAGAATTATGAACCAATGGCAGAGCTCCCCGCCGAAAATAAAGGCCTAAAATATGACAGCCGCTGGGAGCCGGTTTACGATTATAAAAGGAGGGGACCAGGGAGAAGGAGAACAGAAGAAAAGAGATTCGCCCAGCTGTGTCAGTGAACGCACGGACATTCTTCCACCCGACCTACAAAAAAAAAGAAGAAGAAGAAGAACACAGGAGACGAAAACGCCGCGCTGCGAGCTTGATAAATGTAGTCGTCGCTCTCCAGTTAAAAGCCTGATACATATCACCGAAGTAGCACGACTGGCCGCCACTTACCACCCCCGTCGTCTGAAAAGATAACCGCCGCCCTGCCGCTGCTTTATTTTTGCCTATTTCTCTGATGTCAAACAAATTTAAGGTATTTATATTTTCCTCATTTCAAAGTAGACGACGCATTTATTTAAGGTGTGTAAACTGCACGAGTGTTCAAATGAACGTTGTTACTAAGCGCACAGTTCATAAACTAGTCGAATTTCTTTTCAAATTTCGACACTTGTGTAGTTTACACGATTTTCACGTTTAACGTCTTTTTATATTTAATTTTATATTTTATTATACAAAATACTGTTAGAAACCCAGCCAATAAATATTACCGTGACAATTGTGCAGTTTATAAACCGTGCTGTTGTTGGATAAAATATTTTTAATTTAAATCTAAATTAACGTCTTTTAATTTAATCTGTTAGATGAAAGTATATATATAATATTATTTAAGGCCGGTCGATAAACTTTAGAATTACCGTGACAATTGTGCAGTTTATAAACCGTGCTGTTGTTGGATAAAATATTTTTAATTTAAATCTAAATTAACGTCTTTTAATTTAATTTGTTAGATGAAAGTATATATATAATATTATTTAAGGGCGGTCGATAAACTTTAGAATTACCGTGACAATTGTGCAGTTTATAAACCGTGCTGTTGTTGGATAAAATATTTTTAATTTAAATCTAAATTAACGTCTTTTAATTTAATTTGTTAGATGAAAGTATATATATAATATTATTTAAGGGCGGTCGATAAACTGTAGAATTACCGTGACAATTGTGCAGTTTATAAACCGTGCTGTTGTTGGATAAAATATTTTTAATTTAAATCTAAATTAACGTCTTTTAATTTAATCTGTTAGATGAAAGTATATATATAATATTATTTAAGGGCGGTCGATAAACTGTAGAATTACCGTGACAATTGTGCAGTTTATAAACCGTGCTGTTGTTGGATAAAATATTTTTAATTTAAATCTAAATTAACGTCTTTTAATTTAATTTGTTAGATGAAAGTATATATATAATATTATTTAAGGGCGGTCCATAAACTGTAGAATAACCGTGACAATTGTGCAGTTTATAAACCGTTCTTTTTTTGGATAAAATACTGGATGTGTATTTCCCCCCCTAAAGTCCAACCCTATCCTCACCGTGGTAGGGGGGTGTAACGTTGTAGTTTAACAGCTACACGGCTAAATGGGCTCTGGCAAAAAAAAAAAAAATCCAGAAAATGTCGGCATTAGTTTGTTGCGTCCGTCATCTGGTCGTCTTTTTATACGCTTGCATGTGGCGAGCAAAAAGGCGTGAAGGGGGCAGGCTGAAAGGAGAACAATACCCGAAAGATGTAAACCGAACGAAAGAGAAAAATGGGCCTCCCTCCAAGGCCCTGTGTTCTCCCCAGCCTGCTCCCAGTTTCCCCGATTTTGCATGCACCTGGTTTTGAGCTTTTGGAAAGCTCTTTTCTCAGTGTCGGGGTGTTGACTCCACTTCCAAGTTAACAAATAGCTGCAAGTCTGGGTACGGTCCGATTGGTTCCGAAGCTCTTCCGCTGTGAGGTGCGCTTTCGAATCTCCCGAAGGGGGCTACCCTCTAAGCAGGCGACACGTGCTCGTGTTACTATGTAATGCATGCTTGCCTCGACTCGACTAAGGACGACTAGAGTTCGACTAGATTGTGTGCTCACAAGCCGCTTTAAGGCCGCTTTTATTATTCCTACTGTCTAGGAACTCCGAAACGGTATGGTAGTGCAATTATATATGACCGTCCTCCAATACGAAATGGTAGTGCAATTATATACGACGGTCCTCCGATATGATAGTAGGAATGCCAGTTTTGTGAGCGATCATCGCCGTCTTATGAACACAAACTAGTGGTATCTTTACGAATCCTGTTGGGTAGAGAGAACACCTCTGTTTTCTGCTCCGCCTGTTATTCTGAGTAGAAACCGCTTTTTAGGAGATGTTCGCAGCAAAGCTTGTTTTTATATAGTGCCCCTCCTTTCGGGAGTTCATCACCTCGCTGCCCAGACAAGAGCTTTCCCCAGCGGAACCTGTTTTTTTTTTCGTTTTTTTTTTCTTTTACTTTCCAGTTTAATGGCGAACGAACAGTCACTAGCAAGTAGTCTGCTCCGACAGGAAGATGAGTATAGTATCACCCTTTCTTCTTTCTATTTCGATTTCAGTCTTTGTGATTTGAAAATTTAATTTAACTGTTTCCATTGTTCCAGCTTTCACACAGCAGTAGATTATCAACACTATAAATATCACCTCTTTTTTATAGATTGGAACAAGCAACGAAACCTAGCAGCATCACCGTTCCTGTCTGCCACATGTCTTGCGCAGTTTGAATCAAGTATTTCTTTCTTTGCGTTCAAGCACATCTGGGTACAATCAAACTGTGTATGATGTATGTCTATCTGTTTCTTCCAACATTAGCATCTCGAAGTGTTGGCAGCAATCATTGTCATAGAAGTAGAGTAAGTATTCTTTTTCTTTCCTTCTGTGTGTATATCTTTGTAATTTCAGGTACTCCTCTTGATCATGATGGAATTCTACTATCTGCTATTGTGAGAATTATGTGGATTGGAAAAAACAACTGAATCCAGCAGCATCAGCTATCCTAGCTGCCACATGTTTCCTGTAGTTACAGAAGTCCTCAAGTAAGTGTTTCTTTCTTTGTGTACATGCACATCTGGGTACAATCAAATTCTAAACTATTAGCATTCATTTAAATGAATGCAGTTCTGCTTGTATTTCTTCTCATCAGCTAACTTATGCAACTACAAAAAAATAAACAAGTAGTACATGGGTGTTTGATCATAGCCAGAAAGTTAAATATATCATTTAAAAAAAAATCCATTAGTTATGTTGTCTCTCTTTATTATATAAATCAAAAAAAATTTGTTAATAATTAAAAGAAAAAAATCATCACAGTAAAAATTATATATATGTAACAAAGAACACAAACAAACATGAAATTGCCATGAGTTTCAGCAAGAAGCAGAAAAGAGAAAAAGTGGAGATAACACCTGGGAAGTAACAGGTAAGAATTGTCTTTATTTCTTATCTCAACTAGCGCATAGATTTTTTTCAAATATACATTAAAAAAATTACCCAAGTCAAACAATTGATGGAAAAACTAAGCATTAAAGTTCAATTAAGCATAAAAAAAATAAATTCTAATAATTATGTAATCTATATACAAATTGTCTCCCTTGAATATATATATATATATACATATTCAAGGGAGACCATTGGTATATAGATCACATAATAATTAGAAGTTATTTTTTTTATTGAAATATATATATATATTCAAGGGAGACAATTTGTATATATATCATATAATTATTTGAAGTTATTTTTTAATTCAAATATATATATATTTATTTATTTATTTCAATTAAAAAAATAACTTCTAATAATTGTTATCTATATTCACATAGTCTTCCTTGAATATATATATATATATATATATATATTCAAGGGAGACAATTTGTATAAAGATCACATAATTATTAGAAGTTATTTTTTTTAATTGAAATAAATAAATATATATATATATATTCAAGGGAGACAATTTGTATATAGATCAGATAATTATTAGAATTATTTTTTTAAATTGAAATAAATACATTTATATATATATATATATATATATTATACTAGCATGGGTTACTGGCGTAGCCCCAGTGTTTAGCGGTGTATGCTGCCCCCCTCCCCAACAAAAAAGAAAGCAGAGAAACGGTTAATTTTTTAAAACTTGACCCCTATTATGAACCCTTAAAATTTATTGTTTTGGGCTCCAAATGAGATATTAAGTTAGATCCATGTCCAAGGAAACTATATGTAAAATTTCAAGTGTTTAGACCCATAATTGTCGGAGGAGATTTGTAGGGTTCTCAAAGGCCAAATCATTGAAGTTTGACCCCTCAATCGCCAAATTTCTGTCCAAGTACCAATCACATAGATTTTCCAAAATCTCAGTACCCTTTTTATCAAAATTTGGAATATGTAGACTAAAATTGACAGAAATGTACACACAGACAGACATATTCAATTCTATAGATAGATAGATAGATAAATAATGAGAGACAGAAAGATAAATATATACAATGATTAATGAATTAGTAGAGATAGTTGTTAAATTTTTGGAAATATGTATGGCAATTTGATGGTAAGACTTAGAGCTAACTGTAAATATTTAAAATATATACACAGAAATTCAAATGACAGGACTTATATGTAGAGTGCTCAATACATCAGTAGAGCAAGGTAATAAGTTAAAAAAAATGTATACGTCAATTTAGATAACCACAATTTTTTTGGTATTCTTGTGTGAATATGACAATGTAATATAAATTTTAATAATTTTATTCTAAATGTTATGATTCTCAATGAAAAATCTAAAATGTCAATATATATATATATATATATATACACATATATATATATTTCAATAAAAAGAATAACTTCTAATAATTGTCATCTATATAACAATTGTCTCCCTTGAACATATATAGATTATATATATATAAAATATATATATTTATATATATATATATATATATATATATATATATATCTATTTATTAAAAAAAAATAACTTCTAATAATTATGTGATCTATATTAAAATTGTCTCCCTTGAATATATATATATATATATATATATATATATATATATATATATATATATATATTTATTTCAATAAAAAAAATAAGGTCTAATAAAAATTACAAATTGTCACCCTGTAATATATATATATATATATATATATATACATATATTTACTTATTTCAATAAAAAAAAAACTTCTGATAATTATATGATCTATATACAAATTGTCTCCCTTTTTTTAGCACTATTTAAAGTGTAATTATTAAATAAAAATCTAAATAAAATGTCTTTATTGCTCTATGTCTTATTGAGCACTCTTATATAACTCTGGTTAAATCTTAATGTTTACTTATCCTGTAATAAAATAAACGTTTTATAATATCAGCTCTGTCTAGTTTTGAGCACTATTTTAAAGTGTTATTATTAAGTAAAAATCTAAATAACATGACTTTATTGCTCTGTCTCATTTATATATATATATATATATATATATTTACTTCAATTAATAAAAATAACTTCTAATTATTATATGATCTATATCAAATTGTCTCCCTTGAATATATATATATGTATGTATGTATATATATATATATATATTTATTTATTTCAATAAAAAAAAACTTCTAATAATTATGTGATCTATATACAAATTGTCTCCCTTGAATATATATATATATAGATTATATATATATATATGTATTTCAATTAAAAAAATAACTTCTAATAATTATGTGATTTATATATTTACCAATGATTCTTGCATGTGCTCCATAGTTTTATATAGCTGTGTAGTAAATTTAAAAATTGCTTTGTTTAATTATACAAGACGATTTTACTTTAAGAGTGCTCAATTCATTTATAGAGCTTTGGAGTAAGAGTTGGAAACATTTTGGCAATTATTTTAGACAAATCTACTTCCAGAGTGCTCAATATATTAGTAGAGCTAAATAAAACATTTGAGAAACAGATATGGCATTTCAACTGCATAAATTTATTTTGACAGAGTTCAATACATTAGTAGAGCTAAATATAGACTTTCAAAAAACGTATGGCAATTCAGCTACACGAATATACTTAAGAGTGCTCAATACATTAGTAGACGAAAGAATAAAATTCAGAAAACATGAAGAGCTCTGCAGTATGTTTTGAAAACCTAAATGTCAATATGTAAGTATAGATATACTGTAAGTGTTTAATATATATATATATATATATATATATATATATATATATGACAAGTATTTAAAACAAGTTTCTTATTTGAGTGCCTAATATATTTGAGAGCTCTATGGTAACTTTATAAAACATATTTCAAAATTATGTTAGATAAATTGTCTTTGAGAGTGCTCATTTCTAAGTAGAGCTCTGTAGAAAATTTTTGAGACATGTTCAGCAATTTAAGTTCATATGAGTTAATAAATAGAGCTATATAGTGACTTGTGCAAACTTATATGGCACTTATCCTAGACAAGTTAACTCTTGTAGCTGTGCAATACGTAAGTAGAGTTCTGCATTAGTTTTGGGGTATGGTTCTCACTTTATTAGGGCAATAACTTGGACACATTATACTATGGACAAATCCATTGAGGACAACCAAAGGTAACCTGTTTTTTCCCCTCTGCTGAATAAGACTCATCCGTCTTGGTTCACTCTTGGGACATTAAATCACACAAGGTGAAGAATTAAAAAAAGATTGCAAAAATGTAAATGTCTTTGCAACTCATTCATTTTCACTTTCATAACACAAAAACATCTGTAAAAACTTGATAAAAGAATGCACAAACAATAAAATACAACTTTGCTGTCTTGGAATCTGAAATCAGTAGAAACTTCCCGTACTGAAATTCCTGCACACCTCAAAAAAAAAAAAAAGAAAGAAAGAAAAAAGAATCCTTCCCAATGCAATACTTTTCAAGCAATTACAGTGTCAGACTTGGTACTGCAATGACTCTGTAAACTGAAAAAAATATACATAATAAAAAATGTTAAGCAAAATTGATTCATGTTAACACCTCTCCCAACACCACAGATTAACTACAAAAATACTTGATAAAGCAAAACACAATTACAAATGTGTATGAAAAAAAAAAAAAAAAAAAATCAACCAAGCAATGGCTCATGATTTCCTGGTGTTTGATGGAATGTGAGTAGGCATACAGCCTGGATAATTTTCCAAGGTAAGTGATGATATTCATCATTATTGTCTTTTTGGATTAGTTCAGATATATCTCATAACTATAATTGTTTTATGTATATATTTATATGTCTAGATGTTATGTGTGCTATTTGCATGTTCCCTATAGAAAAAAGCTACATAAAATCTACAAGTGTATTCTGATGTAAAATTAACCAGTAAAACCAATGCTTGTGTTTCTGATACACCAACTATTTCTTATTAGCATATAAGTTGAATCATGAAATGTATCTCCCTTGCCTAGCAGATTAGATGTGCCTAGCAGATTAGAAGGCCTTTTGCTACGCCTACATGCACCCAACATGGCAGTAGGCGTCGATCGGGCACTTCAAGACACTAACTTACACTGTTTTGAACTTAGAAATTTCAATTGAATACTCGTGGACAGGTGTTGGTCTAGTAGCTCCTCATCTACCTATACAAACGTCCCCCCTGTCTGGACTTAGAAATTTTCAATTGAATACATGCTGGGATGCCTTGGTTTATAGGATTCTCATGTACCTATACCTACATCCCCTCTTGTTTGGCCTTAGAAATTTTCTATTGAATACACGTTGAGATGACTTGGTCTTTAAGATTCTCATCTACCTATACCAACGTCCCCTCTTGTTTGGACTTAGAAATTTTCAATTGAATACACGTTTAGATGACTTGGTCTATAGGATTCTTATCTACCTATACCAACGTCCCCTCTTGTTTGGACTTAGAAATTTTCAATTGAATACATGTTGAGATGACTTGGTCTATAGGATTCTCATTTACCTATACCTACGTCCCCTCTTGTTTGGATTTAGAAATTTTCAATTGAATACACGTTGAGATGACTTGGTCTATAGGATTCTTATCTACCTATACCAACGTCCCCTCTTGTTTGGACTTAGAAATTTTCAATTGAATACACGTTGAGATGACTTGGTCTATAGGATTCTCATTTACCTATACCTACGTCCCCTCTTGTTTGGATTTAGAAATTTTCAATTGAATACACGTTGAGATGACTTGGTTTATAGGATTCTTATCTACCTATACCAACGTCCCCTCTTGTTTGGACTTAGAAATTTTCAATTGAATACACGTTGAGATGACTTGGTCTATAGGATTCTTATCTACCTATACCAACGTCCCCTCTTGTTTGGACTTAGAAATTTTCAATTGAATACACGTTTAGATGACTTGGTCTATAGGATTCTTATCTACCTATACCAACGTCCCCTCTTGTTTGGACTTAGAAATTTTCAATTGAATACACGTTGAGATGAGTTGGTCTATAGGATTCTTATCTACCTATACCAACGTCCCCTCTTGTTTGGACTTAGTAATTTTCAATTGAATACACGTTGAGATGACTTGGTCTATAGGATTCTTATCTACCTATACCAACGTCCCCTCTTGTTTGGACTTAGAAATTTTCAATTGAATACACGTTGAGATGACTTGGTCTATAGGATTCTTATCTACCTATACCAACGTCGCCTCTTGTTTGGACTTAGAAATTTTCAATTGAATACACGTTGAGATGACTTGGTCTTTAGGATTCTTATCTACCTATACCAACGACCCCTCTTGTTTGGACTTAGAAATTCTCAATTGAACACACGTTGAGATGACTTGGTCATTAGGATTCTTATCTACCTATACCAACGTCCCCTCTTGTTTGGACTTAGAAATTTTCAATTGAATACACGTTGAGATGACTTGGTCATTAGGATTCTGATCTACCTATACCAACGTCCCCTCTTGTTTGGACTTAGAAATTTTCAATTGAATACACGTTGAGATGACTTGGTCTATAGGATTCTCATTTACCTATACCAACGTCCCCTCTTGTTTGGACTTTGAAATTTTCAATTGAGCACACGTTGGGATGACTTGGTCTATAGAATTCTTATCTACCTATACCAACGTCCCCTCTTGTTTGGACTTAGAAATTTTCAATTGAATACACGTTGAGATGACTTGGTCTATAGAATTCTAATCTACCTATACCAACGTCCCCTCTTGTTCGGACTTAGAAATTTTCAATTGAATACACGTTGAGATGACTTGGTCTATAGAATTCTAATCTACCTATACCAACGTCCCCTCTTGTTTGGACTTAGACATTTTCAATTGAATACACGTTGAGATGACTTGGTCTATAGAATTCTTATCTACCTATACCAACGTCCCCTCTTGTTTGGACTTAGAAATTTTCAATTGAATACACGTTGAGATGACTTGGTCTATAGAATTCTTATCTACCTATACCAACGTCCCCTTTTGTTTGGACTTAGAAATTTTCAATTGAATACACATTGAGATGACTTGGTCTATAGAATTCTAATCTACCTATACCAACGTCCCCTCTTGTTTGGACTTAGAAATTTTCAATTGAATACACGTTGAGATGACTTGGTCTATAGAATTCTAATCTACCTATACCAACGTCCCCTCTTGTTTGGACTTAGAAATTTTCAATTGAATACACGTTGAGATGACTTGGTCTTTAGGATTCTTATCTACCTATATCAACGTCCCCTCTTGTTTGGACTTAGAAATTTTCAATTGAATACACGTTGAGATGACTTGGTCTTTAGGATTCTTATCTACCTATACCAACGTCCCCTCTTGTTTGGACTTAGAAATTTTCAATTGAATACACGTTGAGATGACTTGGTCTTTAGGATTCTTATCTACCTATACCAACGTCCCCTCTTGTTTGGACTTAGAAATTTTCAATTGAATACACGTTGAGATGACTTGGTCTTTAGGATTCTTATCTACCTATACCAACGTCCCCTCTTGTTTGGACTTAGAAATTTTCAATTGAATACACATTGAGATGACTTGGTCTTTAGGATTCTTATCTACCTATACCAACGTCCCCTCTTGTTTGGACTTAGAAATTTTCAATTGAATACACGTTGAGATGACTTGGTCTTTAGGATTCTTATCTACCTATACCAACGTCCCCTCTTGTTTGGACTTAGAAATTTTCAATTGAATACACGTTGAGATGACTTGGTCTTTAGGATTCTTATCTACCTATACCAACGTCCCCTCTTGTTTGGACTTAGAAATTTTCAATTGAATACACATTGAGATGACTTGGTCTTTAGGATTCTTATCTACCTATACCAACGTCCCCTCTTGTTTGGACTTAGAAATTTTCAATTGAATACACGTTGAGATGACTTGGTCTTTAGGATTCTTATCTACCTATACCAACGTCCCCTCTTGTTTGGACTTAGAAATTTTCAATTGAATACACGTTGAGATGACTTGGTCTTTAGGATTCTTATCTACCTATACCAACGTCCCCTCTTGTTTGGACTTAGAAATTTTCAATTGAATACACATTGAGATGACTTGGTCTTTAGGATTCTTATCTACCTATATCAACGTCCCCTCTTGTTTGGACTTAGAAATTTTCAATTGAATACACATTGAGATGACTTGGTCTTTAGGATTCTTATCTACCTATATCAACGTCCCCTCTTGTTTGGACTTAGAAATTTTCAATTGAATACACGTTGAGATGACTTGGTCTTTAGGATTCTTATCTACCTATATCAACGTCCCCTCTTGTTTGGACTTAGAAATTTTCAATTGAATACACGTTGAGATGACTTGGTCTATAGAATTCTAATCTACCTATACCAACGTCCCCTCTTGTTTGGACTTAGACATTTTCAATTGAATACACGTTGAGATGACTTGGTCTATAGAATTCTTATCTACCTATACCAACGTCCCCTCTTGTTTGGACTTAGAAATTTTCAATTGAATACACGTTGAGATGACTTGGTCTATAGAATTCTAATCTACCTATACCAACGTCCCCTCTTGTTTGGACTTAGAAATTTTCAATTGAATACACGTTGAGATGACTTGGTCTATAGAATTCTTATCTACCTATACCAACGTCCCCTCTTGTTTGGACTTAGAAATTTTCAATTGAATACACGTTGAGATGACTTGGTCTTTAGGATTCTTATCTACCTATATCAACGTCCCCTCTTGTTTGGACTTAGAAATTTTCAATTGAATACACATTGAGATGACTTGGTCTTTAGGATTCTTATCTACCTATATCAACGTCCCCTCTTGTTTGGACTTAGAAATTTTCAATTGAATACACGTTGAGATGACTTGGTCTTTAGGATTCTTATCTACCTATATCAACGTCCCCTCTTGTTTGGACTTAGAAATTTTCAATTGAATACACGTTGAGATGACTTGGTCTTTAGGATTCTTATCTACCTATACCAACGTCCCCTCTTGTTTGGACTTAGAAATTTTCAATTGAATACACGTTGAGATGACTTGGTCTTTAGGATTCTTATCTACCTATACCAACGTTCCCTCTTGTTTGGACCTAGAAATTTTCAATTGAATACACGTTGAGATGACTTGGTCTTTAGGATTCTTATCTACCTATATCAACGTCCCCTCTTGTTTGGACTTAGAAATTTTCAATTGAATACACGTTGAGATGACTTGGTCTTTAGGATTCTTATCTACCTATACCAACGTCGCCTCTTGTTTGGACTGAGAAATTTTCAATTGAATACACGTTGAGATGACTTGGTCTTTAGGATTCTGTGTATGACTTTTTTTGTTATAATGCAACTTTTATAAAATTGAAAGGGTTATGTATTAATTTTAGCTAGAAGTAATGCATACTTTCGAAGAAAAAAAATTTTGAGTTCAGATAATATGCAAATATAATTTGGGAAATTAATCTATATATATAAAAGTCTATATATAAAAGTGAACGTATCTGTGTGTGTGTCTGTCTGTCTATGTGTCTGTGTACATTTCCCTACGCAATAATTCTGTTAATTTTTAGTCTACCGACTCGAAATTAGATATACAGAGTACTGAGATTTGGGAAAATCTAGGTGATCGGTTTTCGGCCGGAAATTTGGCTCTTAAGGGGTAGAAGTTCAACGATTTTACTCTTGAGAACTCTACTAAACTCCTTCGACAATTTTGGGTCTAAAAACTTGAAATTTTAGATATAGGTTCCTTGGACATGGATCTCACTTAATAATTTGATTTGAGCCCAAAACAATAAATGTTAAGGGGTCATAATAGGGGTCAAAGTTTAAAAATATTGACCTTTTTTTTTTACTCAGCATACACCTCCAAACACCCGGGCAACGCCGGCCACCCATGCTAGTATTATATAACTTTGTCACATTAAATAAAATAGTTGAAGAAATAATTCATTTTTTTCCTCACAATTCTTACTAAAATAGAGATGCCTCCCTTAAAATAAGGAGTTTTTATTCTGCAAAATTTAATAATTTTTTTTCTTTGTTTTGGTTTGTTTGCCTCGTTTTGTGAAAGGTCGGGGTGTTTATTCCGAAAGCCGTTCTTAACATGGGGAGGTTGGCTCAACCTCCCCATGTTAAGAACGGCTTTATTTGAACATTGAAAAACATCTGAGTTAGCGTGTTTTTTTTTTAATCCCTGTTTAAAAAAATATTTTATTTAAAAAGGACATGGAATATAAGTATAAATATGGATAAATTCTTAACAATGAAGAATGGAATTACCCATTGAATAGTATTTTTTATAGGCTAATGATTTTTTTCTAATTTATATATATATATGTATATTATAATCGAAGTAAGTAAAATTTCGTTGATTTTCTTTTAAATCTTCTTTAAAGAAAACCGATTTAAAAAAAAATATTGCATAATTTGCTATTAAACCTGTTATTTTTATTCAATTGAAAAAAAAATAGGGTTTGAATTACATTTTTCAAGTAGTTATAAGCTTGGAAAGATAGTATGTTGAATTATTCAAGTTCTTATCACGCATTTTTAATGGTGGCTTCTGATACACCTAGAGGTTGAGGTGCTTATAATGCGCCTGTGGCACGTCGTAAAAATTGACCGAAAAAAACTGCTACAAATGTAAAAATTACAACCGCACGAATCTAACACCAAATTCTCTAGAAATTCGTTTTATTTTATTTTCCAGAAAATATTGTCGATGGAATTGATTTATATCAGCGTTTCACCTTCCAGGCTGTGTTAGCTGCGCCCTTCGCAGTGGATACTTTCTTTCTGCTCAGGTACCAGAATCTTTATACTTGTGTATTAATATAAGTATTTATTTTTTCAATCTAATACAAAAACGGCTATATGATTGTCTATCTGTCTGTCTCCAAGTCGCAGAGCGGCATTTGGGGCCTCATACGATTGGATTTTTTACAAACCGTTCTTTTTTTTTCAATCAATTTTCACCCCAAACAAGGCACAGTGCCACTTTAAAGTAGGGGGCTACTCTCGGGGACATAAGTGACAGGGGTACTATATAGGGAGTTGGGCAGCAAGATGTCGGTTCACGTTACACTTGAACTTCTGCATGACAGTACAGTTGGAAGCAGGGACCCGGAAGGGAATTCCAAAGTCTAGCGGTTCTGGGGAAGAAATGACTGGAGTAGAAGGCTCTCTTACATCTAGAGATCTCTACTTTGAAGGGGTGGGACTTAGTTGCTTGTCAGGTTTGTCAAGGGTAGTCACGTCGAGGAGGTACAAGTGCTTGTAGTTCGTCAGAGCATTCACCATAAAAGTACATGTAGAAAAGGCAGAGGGATGCAACATTTCGTCGATGGGACAGAGGCTGAAGCTTAGATGACAGTTCATGATTTATCAGGTTGGCGACTCTCTTTTGAACCCTGTCCAGGAGTGAGAGACAAGCAGCTGATGCACCGGCCCAAATGTGACAACAGTACTCCATATATGGGCGAATGGTGGCCTTAAGAGGTACAGGATACTTTCAGGCGTAAGTAGTTTTCTAGCACGGTAGAGGGATCCCACCTTCTTTGCAGCAGCCTTTTATGGGTCCTTAGCCATTTAAAATAGTTTTTAAGGGGTCAAAAATGAGTCAAAATTAAAAAAAACGTTAAACATTTTGTACATTCGTCTTTATTTATTTTTAATCAGTTCATATGAGTGTCACGTTGGTACAGTGGTAACGTCACCAGCTTTGAATGACACAGTTTCGGCTTTGTACATTTAATGAAATTATATATAATTTCATACATCTAATATATAAACTGTTATATGTCTGTCTGTCTGTCTGTCGGTCTGTCTGCCTGTTTCCATATTTTCAAACTCTATCTCCTCCGAAACTAAAAGTCGCAGAGCAGCCCTAGAGGCCTCGAATGATTGTGTTTTCTACGGGCCGTTCTTTTATGAATCTGTTAAAATTGTTTTTAAGGGGTCAAATTGATTGAAAAAATTGTTAAACATTTTGTACATTCATCTTAGTTTATTTTTAATTGGTTTATATGTGTGTCACGTTGGTACAGTGGTAACGTCACCAGCTTTGAATTATAAAGTCTCGGTTTCGATTCTAGCTGATGGCACCCAAACACTTTTTTTTTACTTTTGAAATCATGACTCTATGATAATGTATACGAAATATGGACAAATTAAAATATCATATTTAAACGTGTTTTACGCAAATTACCCCCAACTGCTAGTAATCTATATATTAATACCGTACTACCTTTAATGTACGTACGTATGTGTGTCACGGTTTCCAGATTATACATCATTTGATTGGGAGATCCTATTTATTAAAAAGGAGGCTAGAAGGTGATAACATATTACGAAAATTAAATTAGTAACATATAGATATGCTAATTTAATGTTTGTAGTATGTTGTCACCTTCTATATACCTCTTCTTTAATAAATAGGATCTCCCGACCACCGAAGATGCTATGTAAAAAAAAAATCGTCCAGACTAATGGATGAATGAATGCCACTAAGTAAGACACTTTATCAAAGCAATAACCCTTATCCCCGAGTGGCCTCCGGGCCTTGATAAGTGGTGACAACCATGTAAAAAAAAATCAATAAAAAAATGATATTGCTTTTGGGCTGTATTTGGACTTCTAGCTAGGATCCAAATGTAGTATCTATTTTGTCTGAAGATGGTATAGTTATATCGTGGGGTTTCCGTTCGCACCGGGTGTCCATACAATCCATACAATGAAAATATGTCACATACTGCTATAAGGATATTAGAGATAAACCGTAATAACCAGATATATTCTGACACTACATTAACCAGATTACTTAGATAAATACTTTTACAGTTTTAAAAAAAGGGCTACAATAATATCGCAGGCTCCTCATTCACACTGAACGTCTACATAATGCCCAGCAGCAATATATTACATAGTTACATTTCAAATATAGAAATGTTATTGTATGCAAGACAAAGAATACAGTATAGTAAAATATATTTCCTTAACCCATGAGTTTTCGATGTTTATACATCTCCTCCGAGGAAAAATATTAGCAAAAATTTTACTATATTGTATTCTTTGTCTTGCATGCAATAAAATTTCTATATTTGAAATTTAACTTTTTCAAATCACAAATTTTAAATTCCTAAATTATGATTTATTTGCTCTATCTAGTATATTGAGCAATTTTATTTAACTGGGATAGTCTTATATAAAATATTACACCCAATAATATTTTGTCAGACCGATAATCACTGGATTTGCACACCAGTAGATTTATTGTATTTCATTATTCTGAATAATTATATATATAATATAAACACGTTACCTTTCTCGTTGTAATGATGAACACAGAAGACGCAGATACAAAACCACATGATGATACGTTTATTTCTTCTTCGACCGGTCGGACATGATTTTGTATTTCAGGGATTCAAAGTTGTTACATGGTAATCTCTAAACCCCCCCTGTATGTATATATATATATATATATATATATATATATATATATATATATATATATATATATATATACACACTTACATATACGAAACGCTCTCATCCATCTAAAATATGTTGTATATTTGCACTGATTAACCTCTTGATAATCATACGTTATTTTTGTCAATTTTTTTTTTTTTAAATTGGAAATCCCTGTTAGTCTAAAAGGAATTTTAATTTTATTTCAGTGGGATTTTGGTCACCTACTTTTTTTTGGAAAATTATTATCGCAAAGGAAACATTGGGTTAAAGACGGTGATTCTCATGTATGTACGGCGTTATCTCAGGTAAGTCTAGTTTTTAATTAGCAGGACCCATGTCCCGGCGTTGCCCTGGGGGATTTTTTTAGTGTTTTTTTTGTTGTATTTTTAACATTAGATAACGTAAACTGCTAAAAGATGCCGTCATTCAAAACATGGGGTCCCTCTCTTCCCATTTAAAAAATTGGAGGCTTCTTCGTTATAAGAGCGAAATTTGAAAATCGAAATATTGGATTTCAATTTATTGAGATTGTCGAACTGACTTCCTCATCTTGGTTGTTATAGTCACAACGTTTCGGCCGTTTTGCCCTCCGGCCTTCATCATCTCACATGTCTAAAACCCCATTCGGTAACAGCATAATGAGTGTCCCCTTTTCCTTTCCAGACTGACCCCTTGTTATGCGGTGATCCTCATGGTCTATACTTTTATTCTTCCGAATCTGTTTGAGGGGCCATATTGGCAGTCTGACTTCAGCGAGATCTGCCAGAGTCGATGGTGGACAAACTTACTCTACATCAACAACATCTTCAAGCTGGAAGATGGGGTAATTTTCTCTCTTTTTGTTTATCTTTTCTCAGCTTTTTTTTTTCGTTAGAACGATCAAATAAAAAAAATCAGTGCTTCTACAGTTTATCGCCGAAACTGGAGACGCCATTTTATTTCGAGTACCTGCCGATTAGAATCAGAGGGAGAAATCGGCAGAATTGCCGTTTAGTTGTGCAAATAGCCTCGAAGCCTAGGTACTTGTACAGTTTAATCAAGACATTAAAAAAATGAAAATATCGAGAAAAGTTTACATTGTACGTATCCGTTATGGAATGAAACTTTGTTTATATTTACGTGATTATTAAAAATATGATCCCATAATTAAAGAGATCATGTGGTAACGCGTTGCCGCCAACGTCTACCATTGTTTTATTCAGCCCCGTACATCGAAAAGAGGTAAGTATTCAAAATTTATCTATTTTGATCTATTTTTATGGTTCTGCTGAAATCATGTTCTTTCCGAAAAAGATATAGATTTGTCTCGTTTTGCCCCAAGTAATGGGGTAAGACGGGACAATACAGTTAGCTGAATAAATCATCTGTATTTCTTTTGAAAATAATTTCTCATCTTTTTTTTGTTGTTGTGGCATTGTTTTCCTATACTTTGAATGTTCAGTTTTCGTTAAATATGTGAGGGGAAATAGTTTTTTTTAGGTATTTTACCCCCCTCCCCCTTACCCATATTTCAATGTTTCGAAAACTAAACAACATTTAGGTCAATACAAATGCAACATTTTATAAAGCTAAAGTGTTTAAATAATTAAAAAGTACATATATATATATATATATATTGAGATTGTCGGACTGACTTCCTCATCTTGGTTGTTATAGTCACAACGTTTCGGCCGTTTTGCCCTCTGGCCCTCATCAGGTGTTTTGTATCGAACTGGGGAACCGTTTGTTAGGAGTCTCGAACCCAACCCTTTATTATTATTATGGGGGTACCGTGTTCGGACTCCAGCTAGGCTCTGGGACATAGTCACTGATTCCCTGTTTTGAATGTTACTTTCCACTGCCTTCGTTCAGGATTGAACTCAGCACCTTTAAGTAATTGTAAACTTTGATACAACGTCTAGGACCACTCGGTCATATGTCACTAGGACAATTCTTAGTTGGTTTTTGTTAATGTTAAACCTATGTTGTTATTCAAGGTTTTCTCTCTCTATTAGAGGTATCCAAAGTACATTCAGCTCTACGCTTGGTTTGCTCAGTAGGTTGTTATGTATTTTAAACGGCTCTCTTTGTGTTTGGAAATCGCCAAAATGAGTGACGTGGAGTCGGCGTCCAAAGTGGGGAGCCGACTTTGGCGCCTAAAAGAAGTGGCGCCAAAGCCGGCAAGAGGGGAGATAGAACTGGGGGGGGGTGAGGTTGGTTGATCCGTCTCGTCTCTGTTGTAAATTTTAAATGATTTTTCTCTCGGCCAACATCTTTTATCATGGTTACTCCTTTAAATTTGTATTTATGTGTGTGATGGGAGGGGTGTCCTACTTAAACCCAATTTTAAAACATTTTTTAAATCATATCAAAAATACAAAAAAGATAACAATATTAATAAAATGTCATTTGTGTCGAGGGATTTGAGATTTTGATCTTGGCTAAAAGGCCAAGAAAAGCTTAAAAAGCTAAGAACAGCATCTATTAACAACAGACCTTTGATCTTAACCAAAAAGGCCAAGCACAAAAGTGTTACGGACAGACAGACGGAGTGACTTATAGAGTCGCTTTCATCCGACTAAAAATCTATTTTTATCGAAATGCTACAAACACAAGGGTTTGCTCTTAGTTAGCAGGTTTTGTTTGTTTGTTTGTTCTTTCAATTCTTTACTAAATATTTTTTTTGTTTTGCTATATTTTTATTTTCAGTGTATGTTTTGGACTTGGTATTTGGCGAATGATATGCAATTTTTCATCATATCTCCCATAATCCTTTGCCAGTTTATTTTGTGAGTACACAATAAAGTTTGTATGAAACTTTTCTTTAAGATGGAGGTCATTTGAAAATAATTCTGATCCTGACAAAGTATATTTTGGAAGAAATAAAAGCGATTTACATTTTTTTCTTCATAATGATATGCTAAAACTATCAACAAGAAAAACTACCTAACCAGAATCAAGTATTTTTTGTATGTCCGGCAAAGGCTTTTTGGAGGAGGACGAGGGGGGGAGGGTTCTCGGATGAGAGTTTTACTATTCTTTAAAACTTTTTATATACCGTGTAGATTGTAATATTTTTTAACACCTCAAACCTGAACCTATATATATATATATATATATATATATATATATATATATATATATATATGATCAGTTTTTTTAAAGAAATTCAGCAGAGTGCTCAATTAAAAGGAAAATCCGAAATATAAGAGCGTTTTTATATTTTGTGTACAGAATGTTAGATGAGACAAGTCATTGGTACCGTCGGTTTCAAGCCCAATAGTTAGGACCGTTTAAGATATCCATATCAAACTCTCTTCAGCCAATGCTCGTCTCTGTTTGATATGGATATCTTAAACTCGTAACTATCGGGCTTGAAACCGACGGTACCAATGACTTGTCTCATCTAACAACTTTCTGTACACAATATATATATATGTGTGTGTGTGTGTGTGTGTGTGGCCTTGTAGAGGTACAGGATACTCTCAGGTGTGAGTAGTCTTCTAGCACGATAGAGGGAGCCCATCTTACTTGCAGCAGCCTTCGCAATGTCCTCGATGTATTTGTATTTTCATTTAGTTGTATCATCTCTATAATTATTAATTAATGAAAAATATATGAGGTGTATATAAATATATGTATAAAATTGAAAAAATAATATAATCACACCTCATCCGATATGTATTGTCCAGATATGTACATTTTTTAGATATATTATACATTACCCACGTCGTTCTGGATATTTTCTATTATATATATATATATATATATATATATATATATATATATATATGTATATATATATATATATATATAAAGTTTATATATTTGCATATCCGTATGTGTGTGAATGTAATCGCAAGTGCTCGGATGAGCTCCAATCTTTGGTCCCCCTTGCCAAACTTTCACGAAAAACACTCATCTAACTGAAACCAATATCAATATCTCTTTATCTGTGCCTTAACCTAAATGTAGATTCCATGAACAAAGCTTCTTTCTTAGAACTGCACACCTGTGGAACTGTCTTCCGTTTGCCTGCTTTCCAACTGACTACAATACGTCGTCTTCAAGTCCAATGTAAACAAGTTCTTGATGGTTAAGTAATCCAATTTACCCAAATTTCCACTATTAACGATTACTACAATATTGTCCCATTGACTACTGTACACTCTTTAACCCTTATCCTTGAGTGGCCTCCAGGCCTTGATAAGTGGTGACTCCTATTGTAATATTTTTGGTATCTAATGGGATATGCTCACTGAAAGTTGGGATATTCTATTGACAAATGCTGCCGATTAGAACTGAAGAATCAAATTAATTCACGTTCTGTTACCAACCAATCAGAAACCAGAATTTCTCCATAAAAATTGAATCATTTAACATACCAGCACATAATTTTTTCGTGTCAACATGAGAAGGATCTTTTGTTCTTTTGCTTTTAAAATCATAAAGTCCAGGACTTGTACAGAACAGCTACCCATTGAAAATTTTTCATATCCAGGACTTGTACAGAATAGCTAGCCATCGGAAACTCTTCTGAAATTAAACATGGCTTCCAATTCAAGAAGTAATGTTCTTGTTTTTTCAGTATTGCGTTAATTTTATAAACAATTTTATTTATTTATTTTTTAGGCTTCCATCTTTTGCGTTCCTGACAATCGTCATGATGTTCAGTGCTTACATCGTCTCTAGTGTGATTCTTTGGCAACGATTACCAGACCCAAGCGCACAGTAAGGAGATTTTTTTTTTACTACGATATTATGCCCTTGATTACTGTACACTCAATAACACTTACCCTCGAATGGCCTCCGGGCCTTGATAAGTGGTGACTCCTACATAAAAAAAGAGTAGAAAAATAATTATTAATATAAAAAGAAATTTGTCAAATGGAGCGAAATTACTATATTACGCTTACTAAAAGAAAAAACAACAGATGTAGACAAGGGAGATAATTAAGTTCTGTTGCGTACGTCACGTGACGAAGGTAATTCAAATGTCGGCCAAAATTAATTTTCCACCTTATAGCTTTTCGTTATGCTTTTTTTTTTACTCCTTACAAAGCATATAGTCACTTGGGCGTAAGGGGTTACTATTTGGGGCCATGTCTAGGAAAGATTACCAAGATGTTGGGTTATGTTACATTTTAACTTCTGCATATCAGTACGACCAAGGAAGCAGGTAGCAGGAAGGGAATTCCAAAGTTTAGCTGCTCGAGGGAAGAAATTATTAGAATAGAAAGCTTTCTGGCATTTAGGGACATCAACAGTGAAGGGGTGAGATGTTATTGCTAAGCGGGTTTGTCAGGGATATGTACGTCGATGGGTTACAAGTGAAAAGAGTTCATCAGAACACATTCCTATTTTCTTACCTGCAAATCAATTTATTTTTCTGTTTCCAGTAGCGTGATAAATGATGACATCTACACGAAACCTTGGTGCCGAATTAGTCCTTTTCTCATCGGAATCATCTTGGGATATTTCTTGCAGCAAAAGAGCAGAAAACGCAGTTTCCCAAAGGTTAGTAGCCAGATATCTTTTCTCTCAACATAGGATCTATCTAATGTATATATATATATATATAAAATAAAAATTACAATTAAATTTACCAAAATGATCCAAGATGGTAAAATTAAAGTATATTATAAATATTAAAGAATTAATATTTATAAAATTATCTCAACCAGATGTAAAAGCTCGATAAAACCAAATAGGAGATAGAGCTTATAATAAGAGCAAATAGTTAATTAAACATGTTAAAAAACACTTTTAAAAAGAGTTAAAAACATATTTAATCTGAAAAGGAAATAATAAGTGGATAGTCCTTAATCCGTGAAATTTCGAAGAAATACTTTCCTTCCTATCAGAGGGTAGGAATTAACAAAATGCGGGATCTGATTTTGCATACAAAAGTATTTGATGAAACTGCAAGTAAGTCAAAGATCTTACTTGATAAGTAAAGCAGAAGGAATATGGTGAAGAAAACGGTGATTTCATGTGAATGGATAGTCTGGTGAAAGGTAAAGTATCCAATGACGGTAAAATCCAAAAATGTAAATCCCATCGTCATTGGATACTTTTAATTTTAATTATAAATTATCAATCATCTTACTCAATATTAAAATAGCTCTAGAATATATATGCCTATCGAGCTTATTATATATCTACATTACAACGAGCACTGTTTTCTTTCTTTTTATTTTGATTGTATTAATGAATTTACTAATACATTAAAATATACTCTGCTCTTTAGACTCTTGTTCTTATTCCCTAAGTATATATATATATATATATATATGTGTAATGATTTTCTTTCTTAATTTTTTTCCAGTGCCTCCAATTGTGTGGATGGACTTTTGCGGTCAGCACTTGCCTTTTTCTGTCATACATCAAATACACAATGAATAAGGAAAACCCACTCACCTGGTTAAATAGCCAGTATACAGCCTATGAAGTAGTATCCCACCCACTCTGGGCGATGGCAGTAAGCTGGGTCATAATCATCTGTGCATCAGGCAATGGAGGTAAGTAATGACCAAGAAACAAATAAATCTCACAGATTGATATTTGATTCTGGTTAGCCAGTTTTTATTCATTGTTGTTGCCCACTGTTTTTTGCATCAAAAACTGCTTCCTTCAGTTTCTTTCAAAAAAATACTTATTCCTCAAATGTGTTATCTTAAGACTTCTAAGGTTAATACAAACCCTTGTTCGCTTCTAGGTATCACTATTTAAATCAAAGTAAAATTCAACTAGCAATGAGTATTGAAATCGATATTTTATTCTGCTTAGCCAGTTTGTATTCATTGTTGTTGCACAATGTTCTTTAAAGTTAAAAATAGTACCTCATTCAGTTTCTTTAAAACAATACTTATTCCTCAATTGTTTCTTATCCTAAGACATTTAAGTTTAATACAAATCCTTGTTCCTTTCTAGCTATGAATCTCACAAACTGATATTTGATTTTGCCTAGCCAGCTTTTATTCATTGTCATTGCCTTTGGTGCTATTCTTTTTTTTTATTTTTCTAAGGCACACACACAAATTGAAATTTATAAATTCATTTGCGTGGGCATTACAGTATCCACCCACACCTCTTGGGTCAAAAAGCCGGAATGTTTGAGAAATGGCCGTAGTTGAAAGCATGTTTCTTCATAAAAAATATGATTTTTTGATCAATCAGGGCTCGATTTAAAAAACTTATTCTTGCAAGCTTCTGGGAGCCTCTAAAAAAATATAAAACAGCAAGAACTTCTCTGGTCAGAGAGAGACAACAGACACCAGCAGAAAGACAAGTCACAAGGCGAACGCTCGCCGAGTGAATTCAGTAGCTGAGATGACAGATTTTCTTGCACGCCAAGGAACATTATTTGACTCTCTCTTTCTCTTACTTCAGCACAACACGTAGTAGGACTCTTTCTTTCACGCTCTCAAGTCTTCACCTTTTTCCTCCCTTCCTTCTTTCATGCAGACAGCCACCTTTGCGCACACTAAAAAAGTAATTTCTTTTCTTTTAACGTAAGTTTATTTTACATTATTTCGTAGTGTATTTCTTTTTATTTATTTGTATCGGGGGACTTATGCAATCGATATTTGATTCTGCCTAGCCAGTTTTTATTCAAATGCAGCTTTAACACAAATCTTTTTTTTTTCTTTTAAGGAATGATCAGCCACATCCTTTCCTGGAAGTTCTGGATCATAATGAACCGTTTAACGTATTGTGCTTATCTCCTCCATCCCATTATCATCATGGTTGGTATGAGGATGAGCATGACCCCACTCTACCTATCAAATGCAACGACTGTAAGTTTTCACTTTTTATACATCTTTATCATATTTTTTTTTAATTACATTTTCAACCCAAACAAGGCACATTGCCACTTTGATGTAGGCCCCCTACTATCAGGGGCAACAACTACTGGGGTACTATGTAGGGATTTGGGCAGCAAGATGTCGGTTCACGTTGCACTCGAACTTCTGCACGCCAGTACAGTTGGGGAAGCAGGGACATGGAATGGAATTCCAAAGTCTTGGATATTTGATTCTGCCTAGCCAGAATGATTTACCAAAACATTAAATCCTTAGTATGTTAAAAATCACTTTTAATTTTTTGTTTTTATTCCACATCTACGCTTTCGTTGGTCATCTCTGTTTTAATTATTCTTTTTTCGATATTTGATTTTTGCCTAACCAGAATAAATTACCAAAACTTTAAATCCTTAAAATCACTTTTATTTTTTTTCCTTTTTATTCCAGATCTATGCTTTCATTGGTCATCTTACGATCTCCTATGGCGTCGCGTTCATTGTGTCGCTCCTGTTTGAAATGCCCATCAGAATGCTCGAAAAGGTTATGTCAAATCGCAAATGAGAATGAAGATAAGCCTGTCAGGGGATTGCTGACTTTCAACATCATTTTCTTTTTCATTTTTTAACTTACTTATTTACTCTAAACAAGACACATTGCCACTGAAGCATAAGGGACTACTGTGGTAGGGGCCAGATTTATAGGGGTTTAGAAGCAAGATGTTTGTTCACATTACATTTAAATTCTGTATGTTGGTACTGTTAGGGAAACAGGGAGCTGGAAATGAATTTTACATCATTTCCTACAGTTTATGCCAATGTTATCTGTTTGGTATGTAAAAATGTTCAGGGTCTTTGATATGACAGGGCCGCCAGAGAATATTAATGGTTCCCTTGAAAGACACAAGAACCATAAATACTTGGCTTTTGTCCTTAAAATTTAATTCAAGCCAGAAATTACTTACACATCATCTGTAGAATATTATTACCCCCCCCCCAATAAAATGGACAAAATGTTTATTATTTACTTTAGCGTAAGAAATCAAGTCATGTCTTTGAGCATTCGTATAGAAAGATAATTTCTCTGACATTTGTTCAATATCAGGTTTTGAGTACTGGGCCTGACACTTGACAAGATCAAATAAAACCCAACTGATAGACACAGACACACACCTGGCCGGAAGAAATAAAACCTGGCTGATTGACACAAATCCATACCTGGCTGGAAGAAATAAAACCTGGCCGATTGACACAGACACACACTTGACTATACATTTTTTTTTTACAATTGTTTGTGTTAATTTTACTAATTAAAGATGTCTGTACATTTTTTTGGAAAATAGGCACTAAAAGCAAGTTGACCCGCACCCCATAGAAATAAAAATCTTCTGTTTTCCCCTGATGAATGGCAAAAAAACAACAACATTTATTTTCTTTTCACCATCACGTTTATTATACTTCTCCATTTTTAAAATGACCATCAGTAATTGCCCGTGTATCACTACCATGGCTACAGCGAATACTAAAATAACACTTGTAGGATAAAAACTATCAGGTTGTATTGTTCCGGATGAGGCGTTGATAGAGTAGCGTCCGTTTTCTTGTCACGAGACCATCCTCCTAGATATTATCTCCTCCTTTTTGGTTTGGCAATAGGGCTTTTGTTAAGATTGGCACTCCCTTGTTTACAAAGCCATTCGGCGAAAATGAAGTCAGACAAATTTAAAGATTAAAAAAAAAAATAACTGCATAAGCATATTTTGGCACTTCTACACTATCAGAACAAAATTTTTTAGTCGATAAATAGTTTTCAGATAAAAACAATGGTTTCTATTGATTTTTTTTTGTCAATTTTAATTAATTAGAATGTTAAGTTCCTGAATATTACTGAATTATAAAAAAAACAACTTTAATCGTTTTAGCATGTGAAAAATTGCCGCCATCTTGTTTAAATAGAAATGGAAAATTACCTCCTATTTGAACTCTCCTATGTCTTACGATCATTTTCATCAAATTCTATTTTATTTTCTTTAATAAATAATTTTCTACCGTATCGATTTTCGTAATTTTTGGATATAATCATTTTAAAAATACAAGGAATACATAGATACCATTGTTTTCATGTGAAATTCAATATTACCATTTCCGAAATTTCGTCCCAATAGTGTAGAATTGTCCATATTTTTATTATAAACATTATAATTTTGTTATAGAAGTATAAATAAAAGATTATTTGGCACTTCTGCACAACAGTGACACTCCCTCCGTATCTTTAATACTAGCTTTTCTTCCTAAAAATCGAACCTTTTGCTCGGTATCATAACAAATTGTTTTTAGCCGTAAAAAAATTAAAAAAAAAAACTACTTGGTGAAATTTTTGCGGGGAGATCTTTATTCCATAACGGATACGTAAACTATGACTTTTTATCGATATTTTCATTTTTTTAATATCTTGATTAAACTGTACAAGTACCTGTTGGCCATCCGTACCTTTAAATTTGTCTGACGTCACTTCCGTCAAATGGCTTTGTAAACAAATAAGTGCCAATTTTAACAAAAGCCGGCAATAGTGATAATGTAGTATCAATATTATTGTCATGCCATGTTACTCCCAGGGATTACCAATTTTTTTTTGTAGTGGGAGAGGGAGGTCGTGTTTCTTTTGTTGTCTCAAGACCATCCTTCCAGGCATTATTCCTCCTTTTTTTTGTGGACGTAATAAAATTCCGAACAATAATTACGTTTACTTTCTTTTAAAAAAATGTTTATTATTTATTTTTGTTGTTTTTGTTTTTACAGAAAAAAAAATAATTCCAATAAATGTCCATTGTTTTTATTTTATTTTTACATGAATAAAAATTTTATGAAAATTGTGTATTTTTTATTTCTATGCTTTATCAAAATTAATTTAGGTAAAACTTTTTGGCAGTCTTGCACTTCCGGCAGACTCGAAAGTAAGTTCGACAACTCTATAAGGGTCACCACATCAGTATTTTACACCGTCAAATCATGTGTTATTTTGTAAAGAAAATTATATTGAACGAATTTGATTAAATAAAGTAAACGAACAAAATATACATTTTTATATATTTACTAGACTACCCGTGACCCGTTGGGTCAGTATGTTATATTAGCTATGGAATTCATGTATTATGACACTTGTGACGTAAAGAAAATCTTTTTTTTTTTGACATAACAGAAACATTTCTATGAAAGTATATTAAAATGAAAAAAGAATATAGATAGATTTCTATGAGTCGTTCTGTTTATTATAATTGATTATTTTTGAAAAAAAAATACAGTTACTGAATTATAAGTCGTTGGCCATACTTATCGGTAAATGTGCACTGAACAGATACCATAATACTTATTATAGTTAAATACAAATTTTGATATATCTGCTTTTTTTTTACATCGTTCATTTCTGTATTACGTTTAAATAATAATTTCGAAATAATAACATTAATATTTCAGGTCAAAATCTGCAAAAGAAGCGATTTGTGTTTATTTGTTTACGTTGTTATGGGTTAATGTTTATGCGCGCATGCGCAACCGGATGTCGTAAACCGGAACATTGTATCGTTACAAGGTCATTTGAGTTTTATAATTATATAGATAACTGTTTATTTAACAGAAAAAAAGAAACAATTTTCAGAAAGTGTATTACGGTCTTAACAAAGCAAAATAAAAAAAAAAACTGTGAAACTTTGTTGTGTGTAAAGTGTAAAACTTGAAAAAAAGTATTTAAAAAAATATTTAAAAAAATCTTTGAAAACATTAATAATTCATAATATCGTGATAAAACTTTAATAATTCGTAATATCGTGATTTGACGTTTTTACCCTCAAATTACATTTTAAAAAAAATATTAAAATATTTTTTTTAAAACCGTGAAACTTTGCTGTGCGTAATAAAAGAAGATAAAAAATATTTAACATTTTCAA